>NC_052343.1:30871403-30935577 GCF_016432855.1 Salvelinus namaycush | reverse complement strand
GAGGCTCCATCTCTACCATCTCTACCAGTAGTACAGTACTGAGGCTCCATCTCTACCAGTTGTAACAGTACTGAGGCTCCATCTCTACCAGTAGTAACTACAGTACTGAGGCTCCATCTCTACCAGTAGTAACTACAGTACTGAGGCTCTCCATCTCTACCAGTACTAACTACAGTACTGAGGCTCCATCTCTACCAGTAGTAACTACAGTACTGAGGCTCCATCTCTACCAGTAGTAACTACAGTACTGAGGCTCTCCATCTATACCAGTAGTAACTACAGTACTGAGGCTCCATCTCTACCAGTAGTAACTACAGTACTGAGGCTCCATCTCTACCAGTAGTAACAGTACTGAGGCTCTCCATCTCTACCAGTAGTAACTACAGTACTGAGGCTCCATCTCTACCAGTAGTAACTACAGTACTGAGGCTCTCCATCTCTACCAGTAGTAACTACAGTACTGAGGCTCTCCATCTCTACCAGTAGTAACTACAGTACTGAGGCTCCATCTCTACCAGTAGTAACCACAGTACTGAGGCTCTCCATCTATACCAGTAGTAACTACAGTACTGAGGCTCCATCTCTACCAGTAGTAACTACAGTACTGAGGCTCTCCATCTCTACCAGTAGTAACTACAGTACTGAGGCTCCATCTCTACCAGTAGTAACTACAGTACTGAGGCTCCATCTCTACCAGTAGTAACTACAGTACTGAGGCTCCATCTCTACCAGTAGTAACTACAGTACTGAGGCTCTCCATCTCTACCAGTAGTAACTACAGTACTGAGATTCTCCATCTCTACCAGTAGTAACTACAGTACTGAGGCTCCATCTCTACCAGTAGTAACTACAGTACTGAGGCTCCATCTCTACCAGTAGTAACTACAGTACTGAGGCTCCATCTCTACCAGTAGTAACTACAGTACTGAGGCTCCATCTCTACCAGTAGTAACTACAGTACTGAGGCTCTCTATCTCTACCAGTAGTAACTACAGTACTGAGGCTCTCCATCTCTACCAGTAGTAACTACAGTACTGAGGCTCCATCTCTACCAGTAGTAACTACAGTACTGAGGCTCTCCATATCTACCAGTAGTAACTACAGTACTGAGGCTCCATCTCTACCAGTAGTAACTACAGTACTGAGGCTCCATCTCTACCAGTAGTAACTACAGTACTGAGGCTCTCTATCTCTACCAGTAGTAACTACAGTACTGAGGCTCTCCATCTCTACCAGTAGTAACTACAGTACTGAGGCTCTCCCAGGGTGGTGGCGTGTGTACACATTCCCTTCATGCCTTCCTTGCTGTGTGTGTGGTCCTGGACTATAACTCAGATAATATATACCTTTATGAAACAGTTGAAGACAGTGGAAACACACACTTTGCCAAGAATGAAACAGTTGACATGGACACACTCATTCAGCTGGATTCCTCTCAATCCAGAAATAATTTCCACCTCTCCATCCCTAAAAGTCAAACACAGGTTCTAATGGAGAGTGTTTAGTTCATCTGCAGTGTTTGATACATTTGCAGTGTTTAGATACTACTGCACTGTTGGAGCTAGGAACACAAGCATTTCACTACACCTGCAATAACATCTGCTAAACATGTGTATGTGACCAATACAATTTGATTAGATTAATTTGCAGCGTTTGAGTCATGTAAGTAAGCATTTCACGGTCAGGTCTACACCTGTTGTTTTTGGCGCATGTCACAAATAACATTTGATTTGATCTGCAGTGTATGATTCATCTGCAGTGTATGATTCATCTGCAGTGTATGATTCATCTTCAGTGTTTGATTCATCTTGTTATTTCTGCAACAGAAAAAAGACAGAAGGAATACGCAGTATAACTTAGCAGTTTATTCCATAATTTACACTTTCTCTTCTATCAAACTGTAAAAACAGTAGAGAATATAAAGAAAGAATAACATAGTCCAATATTTCTCAGAAAGGAACACTTCTTAAGGTCTCTGCATGAGGTCATTTGTGGAAAGCCTCTGTGTGTGTGTGTGTGTTGTGTGTGTGTGTTACTGAGTGGTGTGTGAGATGGTGGACTGGAAGGCGAAGGAGATGTGGTTTTGTGCGTGGTCCAGGTAAGCATCTCTGAAGGTGTGCGTGTCCCCTGCGAAGTGTCTCCACTGCATCAGCTCTGACATGCTCAGATGCTTCTGCCCCGCCCCACCACGGTCACCTTGACGACCCAGCTGGCACGGCCTATCAGACGCAGGCGCCTCATCCTCTCCTTCTTCTATAATACACACAAGAAACACATTAAATAAAAACACAAGCAGACAACGGGTGTGATTTTATATATATATATATATATATATATATTACCCGGGGCTGATCCGTCCATACTGCAGCTGCAGTGTAGCAGGTCGTGAGTGAGACAGGGTGTGTCCGTCAGGCTGAAGAGATCTCGCAGCTCATTGGAGGAGAAGCTGGTGTGCTCCGCCCCTTTCCCCAAGTCCACCACTGTCCCAGAAAGCCCCTGTTTGGACACCTGCCTCTGGAAGATACGCTCCTCTATGGTACCTGCAGTGAGCAGGCGGTAGATGTGAACAGTCTTCTTCTGTCCGTCTCTCCACACTCGTGCCATTGCCTGGAAGGGGATAGACACACAGACAGACACACACATCAGCCCAACTATCACATTAGGAGGAAGGCCTCTTCCTCATCCTCACTCCTCCAAGAGCATAGCAGGTACTGACTGACCAGTAACGTGTACATGTGTGTTTCAGATGGGAACGAAACATACACTAATGGTGGTGAGTGAGAGTGTGTGTGTGAGTGTGTGTGTACCTGTATATCGTTGGCAGGGTTCCAGTCGATGTCGTATAGGACCAGGTGGGAGGCGCCGATCAGGTTAAGCCCCACCCCTCCGGCTTTAGAACTCAGGAGGAAAAGGAAGTGGGCGGAGTGAGGGCTGTTGAAGTTGTCCACCAATCGCTGCCTCTGGATGGTGGGGGTGTTGCCGTCCAGGCGACAGTAGGTGTAGTCCAGGTGGACACACAGGTCCTGGAGTAGGTCTAACGTCTGAGTGTAGTTGGACACCAACACCACCCTGTACACACACACACACACACACACACACACACGCACACACACACGCACACACACACACACACACACACACACACGATCAAGATGGTCAAGATCATCTCACAGTTATGTGTCAGAGTATGAGTGTGTCAACCATAGAATTAGAATACTAGACTGGACATGAAGCTTCTTATGATGGTCTAAAGGTCAGCCATGTTGGTCAGGGAGTTGGACAACCATGGTTAGCCAGTGCTGTGATATGATATTGTATAAAGTAATGCATTTGAAGAATTTATCTGCACTGTGTTTGTTAGCCAGCCAGTTTTAGAGGAATGATTCTATAAATGTTTCTAATTAACTGCCAATATGCCAACATTCCATTGAAACAACACAGTCAATCAGATAGGACTGAGACAAGTTGTAAATGTAACAAGTACTGATACTGTATCATATAACTCACACCTTTCCAAGAAAACTAAAATGTTGACATTTATGGTCTGTTTACATATATTTCAAAGGCTATTTCTAAAGAAAATGTGTATAAAATCCATATAAATTTTATTTATAATAATATGACAATATTTTAGGTTGACAATAATTCTATTACACAATTTCTGATATCACATGCTTTGCTTTTATTTTCCTCTATAAGAAACATCTGGATTCTGCCTCTACTGCCATTCATTCCAATTAGACAGGTTTGGATTGATTTCTCCCTGGCCAATATGGCTGCCATTTTCACCCCATTCTGGAACTTTGAGGGTTTATGACAGCCCATCTAGTAATTTAATAGGATCCGTATGGTGTCAACAAACCAATGCCAGTGTGCCCGGATCCCTTGACACACTTCATACTAACACGCACGCACACACAGACACACACGCACAGACACACACGCACAGACACACACGCACACCTACCTGTCAGTAGGGCTGAGGTGGCGAATAGTGGTCAGTAGGTCAGACAGGACCAGTAGTTTCCCTGAATCAGCTGTACTGAAGCCCCCAGAAGAGTAAGACTCTGGAAAGACACCTCTTAGCCCTTCATACAGAGAACCCTCTGCTGAGCCGCCATCAGAACGCTCCTGGAACACACACACAATCATCCCCATCATCATCATCATCATCATCATCTTCATCGTGTCTTTATGTGTCATACCTGTACAGTGGAGTAGAGCAGTCCTGGGTGGTTGCAGAGCTTTTTCAGGGCGGTGATGCAGGCGAGGTGTGTGTGAGTCTGTGTCGACCCCTGTAGACAGGCTCGGATGACACGGTGCGAGAGGAGAGCCTGGTACAGCTCCCGCTGCAAGGGGGAGGGGCTACAGAACACTGTCCAATCATGACGAGGTGGCAGGTAGCGGTTGATGATCTCTTGGGTCCGCCTCAGAATAAACAGACCAGTCAGACGAGAGAGCTCAGCTGCTCGCTCCTCCCCCAAAACTCTCTCCTCCTACAGGGAGAGATATAGAGAAGGAATGAAGGGAGAGAAAGAGATGGGGACAGTACCTCAGTGCAGGAGGGCTGTTGTGAGAGTACAATAGAGAGATAGTGTAGAGGTATAGAGACAGAGATGGGGACAGTACCTCAGTGCAGGAGGGCTGTTGTGAGAGTACAATAGAGAGATAGTGTAGAGGTATAGAGACAGAGATGGGGACAGTACCTCAGTGCAGGAGGGCTGTTGTGAGAGTACAATAGAGAGATAGTGTAGAGGTATAGAGACAGAGATGGGGACAGTACCTCAGTGCAGGAGGGCTGTTGTGAGAGTACAATAGAGAGATAGTGTAGAGGTATAGAGACAGAGATGGGGACAGTACCTCAGTGCAGGAGGGCTGTTGTGAGAGTACAATAGAGAGATAGTGTAGAGGTATAGAGACAGAGATGGGGACAGTACCTCAGTGCAGGAGGGCTGTTGTGAGAGTACAATAGAGAGATAGTGTAGAGGTATAGAGACAGAGATGGGGACAGTACCTCAGTGCAGGAGGGCTGTTGTGAGAGTACAATAGAGAGATAGTGTAGAGGTATAGAGACAGAGATAGAGATGGGGTCAGTACCTCAGTGCAGGAGGGCTGTTGTGAGCATACAATAGAGAGATAGTGTAGAGGTATAGAGACAGAGAAAGAGATGGGGACAGTACCTGAGTGCAGGAGGGCTGTTGTGAACGTACAATAGAGAGATAGTGTAGAGGTATAGAGACAGAGATGGGGACAGTACCTCAGTGCAGGAGGGCTGTTGTGAGAGTACAATAGAGAGATAGTGTAGAGGTATAGAGACAGAGATGGGGACAGTACCTCAGTGCAGGAGGGCTGTTGTGAGAGTACAATAGAGAGATAGTGTAGAGGTATAGAGACAGAGATGGGGACAGTACCTCAGTGCAGGAGGGCTGTTGTGAGAGTACAATAGAGAGATAGTGTAGAGGTATAGAGACAGAGATAGAGATGGGGTCAGTACCTCAGTGCAGGAGGGCTGTTGTGAGCGTACAATAGAGAGATAGTGTAGAGGTATAGAGACAGAGATGGGGACAGTACCTCAGTGCAGGAGGGCTGTTGTGAGAGTACAATAGAGAGATAGTGTAGAGGTATAGAGACAGAGATGGGGACAGTACCTCAGTGCAGGAGGGCTGTTGTGAGAGTACAATAGAGAGATAGTGTAGAGGTATAGAGACAGAGAAAGAGATGGGGACAGTACCTCAGTGCAGGAGGGCTGTTGTGAGAGTACAATAGAGAGATAGTGTAGAGGTATAGAGACAGAGATGGGGACAGTACCTCAGTGCAGGAGGGCTGTTGTGAGAGTACAATAGAGAGATAGTGTAGATGTATAGAGACAGAGATGGGGACAGTACCTCAGTGCAGGAGGGCTGTTGTGAGCGTACAATAGAGAGATAGTGTAGAGGTATAGAGACAGAGATGGGGACAGTACCTCAGTGCAGGAGGGCTGTTGTGAGAGTACAATAGAGAGATAGTGTAGAGGTATAGAGACAGAGATGGGGACAGTACCTCAGTGCAGGAGGGCTGTTGTGAGCGTACAATAGAGAGATAGTGTAGAGGTATAGAGACAGAGATGGGGACAGTACCTCAGTGCAGGAGGGCTGTTGTGAGAGTACAATAGAGAGATAGTGTAGAGGTATAGAGACAGAGATGGGGACAGTACCTCAGTGCAGGAGGGCTGTTGTGAGCGTACAATAGAGAGATAGTGTAGAGGTATAGAGACAGAGATGGGGACAGTACCTCAGTGCAGGAGGGCTGTTGTGAGCGTACAATAGAGAGATAGTGTAGAGGTATAGAGACAGAGATGGGGACAGTACCTCAGTGCAGGAGGGCTGTTGTGAGAGTACAATAGAGAGATAGTGTAGAGGTATAGAGACAGAGATGGGGACAGTACCTCAGTGCACGAGGGCTGTTGTGAGCGTACAATAGAGAGATAGTGTAGAGGTATAGAGATAGAGATGGGGACAGTACCTCAGTGCAGGAGGGCTGTTGTGAGCGTACAATAGAGAGATAGTGTAGAGGTATAGAGACAGAGATGGGGACAGTACCTCAGTGCAGGAGGGCTGTTGTGAGCGTACAATAGAGAGATAGTGTAGAGGTATAGAGAAAGAGATGGGGACAGTACCTCAGTGCAGGAGGGCTGTTGTGAGCGTACAATAGAGAGATAGTGTAGAGGTATAGAGAAAGAGATGGGGACAGTACCTCAGTGCAGGAGGGCTGTTGTGAGAGTACAATAGAGAGATAGTGTAGAGGTATAGAGACAGAGATGGGGACAGTACCTCAGTGCAGGAGGGCTGTTGTGAGCGTACAATAGAGAGATAGTGTAGAGGTATAGAGACAGAGAGTGTAGATGTTTAATGTACCTCAGTGCAGATGGGCTGTCGGGAGCGGAGGATTGGCTCCTCGTACACCTTCCTGTAGGCAGCAGACGACCCCAGAATGCCCGGGTTCACAAACTCTATGATGGCATAGAACTCCTGCAGGTCATTCTGGACAGGAGTTCCTACAGTACAGCACACACAATATATCAGAAACCACTAGGAGAAAGTAAAAGGTCAATAAAACAGAGGGCTGTGTGTACCTGTCAGAATAACTCTGCGTGTACAGCTGAGACCACTGAGGGCAGAGGAAGTCTTGATGCTGCTGTTCTTCAACCTGTGACCCTCATCACAGATCACCAGCTCAAACTCCAGCTTCTGTACCTAGACACACACACACACACACACACACACACACACACACACACACACACACACACACACACACACACACACACACACACACACACACACACACACACACACACACACACACACACACACACACACACACAGACCTTTATGATGTCCCATGAGTGTATCATCCATCGTACTCCTAATCTGTGTCATTTAGGAGTTGAGGTGTAATTCAACAGTGTTGTAACACTGGTACTTCCCACCCCTGTTAGATAAGCTGCTGTGAACCAACTCACCACTTCCAGAGAGCGTAGCAGCATCTCATAGCTGATCACTAATACACTGTGGAGAGGAGACGCTGCAAACAGCTCCACCCTGTGGTCCTAATGAACAACACAACACGGAACACACATCACCATATGGATCAGAAACAGCACTACAGGGAAACACATTCCCCCTCTTCCTCCAAACACACCCCTACCTGGTTAACAGTGTAGACACTGATCAAACACACCCCTACCTGGTTAACAGTGTAGACACTGATCAAACACACCCCTACCTGGTTAACAGTGTAGACACTGATCAAACACACCCCTACCTGGTTAACAGTGTAGACACTGATCAAACACACCCCTACCTGGTTAACAGTGTAGACACTGATCAAACACACCCCTACCTGGTTAACAGTGTAGACACTGATCAAACACACCCCTACCTGGTTAACAGTGTAGACACTGATCAAACACACCCCTACCTGGTTAACAGTGTAGACACTGATCAAACACACCCCTACCTGGTTAACAGTGTAGACGTTGATCCTCTCACGGCCAAGCCACTTCTTAAACTCCGCCCCCCAGTTCTGCACCAGGCTGCCGGGGGCAACCACCAGCACAAGCTTAGCAACCGGCTTCCCGCCGTATGGGCCCTGCTTTAGCAGCGTCCACGTCAAAGCCACGCTCTGGAGGGTCTTACCCAGACCCATCTCATCTGCCAGGATAGCACCGTACCTACATGTAGCCCTGACACACACACACACCCCACACACACATAATCAATCAAAGTAAATAAATAGCAGCCCCAGCACAGAGCCTTGTGGAACACAACATACATTTTGTAGTGATCAGAGGATTCATCATTCATCATCTCCCATTACCTCATCCCCATGACACACTCGTAGAGGAACAACAGGCCGTCTCGCTGGTGGGGTCGGAGGTGAGCGGTCAAGTAGGGGTCAACCACCACATCCACCAGTGGGAGGCCTGCCTTGTTATACGCCCACTGGTGATTGGTTGAGGGCCGGGGCATGACAATGGCTCCTACACACACCATTAGAGAGATGATGTGTGTGGTGTGTTTGAAGTGTGTGAGAATGTGTAACTTCATGTGTGTGTGTGATGAGAGAGAGAGAGTGTACTGTATGTCTGTGTATTTACCTGGTGCTAGAGGGTCATGGCGTGGTTTACAGGGCCCCTCCTCCTGAGGCTTGGCCACTCCCCTATCAGTCTCTCCGCCCAATAGCGTCGGACGGCAGAACGGTTTGGAAGCTGGGCGTCGTGAGGGGGGAGGAGCTGATATCTTAGGCTCCTCCTTCTCCACATGGACGTCAAGGAAACAGCGGCCCTTATTGTAGTCCAGCTCTGATATGAGTCCCATCACCTCCACCTGTTTAGCTCCTATCATCAAGGTCTCTCCTTCACCCAGCGATGCCAGCTCTGATACCTTATAGCCACTACCTACACACACAATCTGAATCACACTCCGATGCACTCGGAAAATAACCCTCTCAGGGCCGGTCTCCTGGCCACAGAGTAGCCCTAGTTCTGGACTAAAACCACTTTCAAATCTGAATTCTCCATTGAGCATGATTTTTAGTCAAGGACTATGTTTAATCTGTGTTGGGGGAAACCTAAAATGTGCACACACTCACCCTTGCCGATGTCCTTGCCCTCCATGTCTTTAAGCGTGGCAGTGCGCCCTCGTGTCACCAGGACAGCGTCTCCCTGCCAGCGTTTGTGTTTCCTCCCACTGGCCTTACACCACATCACACTGAAGTACCGCGGCCCGTCAGAACCAGCACCGCTACCTGCCCCTGCCCCGACCACACCTGGACCACACCCTCCTGCCAGACTCTGTGAGGAACATCTGAAATCTGAAACCCAAAAAACATCAACACTAATAATCAGAGCATTAACACACACATTACTGCTCACACAAACAGCAGCCAGCAAACTGTAAATATACTGGAACACACCAGTGGACACAAGTAGCTCAACTCTTTTTCACTACAAGATCCTGATTGGTCTTTTATATAAGCTAAAGCAGGAAGGTATGAAAGCGTGAATTCCTATTTTAAATGTATGTAGTTCTGTCCATTATTTTTCTGTATTATGTCATGTTTCATGTTTTGTGTGGACACCAGAAAGAGTAGCTGCTGTTTCAGCAGTAGCTAATGGGGCTCCTAATAATAAAATACTACACCCTGAACCAAGGCTTTGAATTGCTCTTTAAAAAACATTTGTTTTCAATTCTGTTATTGACAGCAGCAACATACAATTTTGAAAAGTGTGAATTGCGTGTGTACACAAATGTCAAATTATGATTCACTAAGGTTTTATGCAAGATCTGCTGAGTGTATTCACATGTTCACCAGCAGAGGTTGCTACTTCACTGAGGCCTCCACTCTACTTGCAGCCTGGGACTTTCCTACAGTGCCATGCCCAGGATGAGACATTAGCCCTGGGCCGCAAGAGGCTGTCCAAGCCATTTCACTATATTTATCTCTATAGAGGGTCCCCCTTGCCTTACAGAGAAACATTCAATCCAGTTTCCTCTAAAATTACCATATTAGGACTGTATAGTCACTGTAGTTGTTAAGCATCACTGCATCTGTGCTTTACCTCACTTCTTCACTAGTGAAGTGTAAAAGTTACCTGCAGGCAGGGTCTGAATTACACATTCACTCTTACAGGTAGCAGGCTTACAGTGAAGATAACCTCATATTGAGGCCAGACCGAAGAGGAGAGATATATTTTTTAAATATTTTTTTTATTTAACCTTTATTTAACCAGGTAGGCTAGTTGAGAACAAGTTCTCATTTGCAACTGCGACCTGGACAAGATAAAGCATAGCAATTCGACACATACAACAACACAGAGTTACACATGGAATAAACAAAACATACAGTCAATAATACAGTAGAAAAATTAGTCTATATACAATGTGAGCAAGTGAGGTGAGATAAGGGAGGTAAAGGCAAAAAAAGGCCATGGTGGCGAGGAAAATACAATATAGCAAGTAAAACACTGGAATGGTAGATTTGCAGTGGATGAATGTGCAAAGTAGAATAAATAAAATAAATACAGTAGGGGAAGAGGTAGTTGTTTGGGCTAAATTATAGATGGTCTATGTACAGGTGCAGTAATCTGTGAGCTGCTCTGACAGCAGGTGCTTAAAGCTAGTGAGGGAGATAAGTGTTTCCAGCTTCAGAGATTTTTGCAGTTCGTTCCAGTCATTGGCAGCAGAGAACTGGAAGGAAAGACAACCAAAGGAGGAATTGGCTTTGGGGGTGACCAGTGAGATATACCTGCTGGAGCGTGTGCTACGAGTGGGTGCTGCTATGGTGACCAGTGAGCTGAGATAAGGCGGGGCTTTACCTAGCAGAGACTAGTAGATAACCTGTAGCCAGTGGGTTTGGCGACGAGTATGAAGCGAGGGCCAACCAACGAGAGCATACAGGTCACAATGGTGGGTAGTGTATGGGGCTTTGGTGACAAAACAGATGGCATTGTGATAGACTGCATCCAGTTTGTTGAGTAGAGTGTTGGATGCTATTTTATAGATGACATCACCGAAGTCGAGGATCGGTAAGATGGTCAGTTTTATGAGGGTATGTTTGGCAGCATGAGTGAAGGATGCTTTGTTGCGATATAGGAAGCCGATTCTAGATTTAATTTTGGATTGGAGATGCTTAATGTGAGTCTGGAAGAAGAGTTTACAGTCTAACCAGACACCTAGGTATTTGTAGTTGTCCACGTATTCTAAGTCAGAGCCGTCCAGAGTAGTGATGCTGGACGGGCGAGTAGGTGCAGGCAGCGATCGGTTGAATAGCATGCATTTAGCTTTACTTGCATTTAAGAGCAGTTGGAGGCCACGGAAGGAGTGTATGGCATTGAAGCTTGTCTGGAGGTTAGTTAACACAGTGTCCAAAGAAGGGCCAGAAGTATACAGAATGGTGTCGTCTGCGTAGAGGTGTATCAGAGAATCACCAGCAGCAAGAGCAACATCATTGATGTTTACAGAGAAGAGTCGGCCCGAGGATTGAACCCTGTGGCACCCCCATAAAGACTGCCAGAGGTCCGGACAACAGGCTCTCCGTTTTGACACACTGAACTCTATCAGAGAAGTAGTTGGTGAACCAGGCGAGGCAATCATTTGAGAAACCAAGGCTGTCGAGTCTGCCAATAAGAATGTGGTGATTGACAGAGTCGAAAGCCTTGGCCAGGTCAATGAATACGGCTGCGCAGTAATGTCTCTTATCGATGGCGGTTATGATGTTGTTTAGGACCTTGAGCGTGGCTGAGGTGCACCCATGACCAGCTCTGAAACCAGATTGCATAGCGGAGAAAGTACGGTGGGGGCGAGGGGCTAAAGAAGAGGGGAGGAGAGAGGGATAGAGAAGGGGAGGTTGGAGAAGGGAAGAGGTGATAAAGCACAAAACCAAATTAGAAAAACTATTTTAATAGAAAACAATGAAACCACAGAAGATCTGAACAACAAACACTGAACATCACACCACTGTAACAGCAACACCCCCTTCTAAACCCCTCCTCCCTCCCCATCACTTAACATCTTCCCTCCTAATGGGATGGTAAAGCAACACAGGGTTTTGAACCAAATGAAACCGGTCAAAATAGTACCAGTTTTAAAACCAGTGATAGTAGCGCCTCTCGTCTGACAAAAGCAGAGATCTGTATTGTCTTTTGCTCCAGAGTCATAGCTCAAATATATTTTTGATTCTTCAAAAGTAGCCACCCTTTGCCTTGATGACAGCTTCGCACACACTTGGCATTCTCTCAACCAGCTTCATGAGGTAGTCACCTTGAAAGCATTTCAATTAACAGGTGTGCCATGTTAAAACATTTATTTCCTTCTTATTGCGTTTGAGCCAATCAGTTGTGTTGTGACAAGGTAGGGTTGGTATACAGAAGATAGCCCTATTTGGTAAAAGACCAAGTCCATATTATGGCAAGAACACCTCAAATAAGCAAAGAGAAACAACAGTCCATCATTACTTAAAGACATGAAGGTCAGTCAATAGGGAACATTAAGAACTTTTAAAGTTTCTTCAACTGCAGTCACAAAAATCATCAAGCGCTATAATGAAACTGGCTCTCATTAAGACTGCCACAGGAAAGGAAGACCCAGAGTTACCTCTGCTGCAGAGGATAAGTTCATTAGTTACCAGTCTCAGAAATTGCAGCCCAAATAAATGCTTCAGAGTTCAAGTAACAGACATCTCAACATCAACTGTTCAGAGGAGACTGCTTGAATCAGGCCTTCATGGTCTAATTGCTGCAAAGAAACCACTACTAAAGGACACCAATAAGAAAATACTTTTTTGGGCCAAGAAACACGAGCAATGGACATTAGATCGTTGGAAATTTGTCCTTTGGTCTGATGAGTCCAAATGTGAGATTTTTGGTTCCAACCCCCATGTCTTTGTGAAACACAGAGTAGGTGAACGGATGATCTCCGCATGTGTGGTTCCCACCGTGAAGCATGGAGGTGTGATGGTGCTTTGCTCATGACACTATCTGTGATTTATTTAGAATTCAAGGCACACTTAACCAGCATAGTTACCACAGCATTCTGCAGCGATACGCCATCCCATCTGGTTTACGCTTAGTGGGACTATCATTAATATATCAACAGGACAATGACCTAAAACACACCTCCAGGCTGTGTAAGGGCTATTTGACCAAGAAGGAGAGAGATGGTGCAGCATCAGCTGACCTGGCCTCCACAATCACCCGACCTCAACCCAATTGAGATGGTTTGGGATGAGTTGGACTGCAGAGTGGAGGAAAAGCAGCCAACAAGTGGTCAGCATTTGTGGGAACTCCTTCAAGACTGTTGGAAAAGCATTCCTCATGAAGCTGGTTGAGAAAATGCCAAGAGAGTGCAAAAATGTCATCAAGACAAACGGGTGGCTACTTCGAAGAATATAAAATATATTTTGATTTGTTGAACACTTTTTTGGTGCAATATGTGTTATTTCATAGTTTTGATGTCTTCACTATTATTCTACAATGTAGAAAATAGTACAATTGAATTAGTAGATGTGTCCAAACTTTTGACTGGTACTGTATATTTCCACACTATGAGATTGGAATACTGTGAAATGGTGAAATTAATGATAATGCCTTTTTAGCGTAAGAGATGTTTGAAAAGATCGGCTGAAATTTCAGCCTGTTTTGGTGGGATGGAGTTTTGGCCTGCCTGGTGACATCACCATAAATGTGTTAATAGACCAATAAGAAAGAGAGTTCCAAACTGTTCTGCCAATAACAGTTTGTTTTCAGTTTTCCCCTCCCCACTCAGACCACTCGCAGAGAATCCTAGCAAAATTCTTACTTGAGAAATTGAACTTTGCTAAGAATCTATTTTTGTCTCTTTTTTATCATTTTAATGGAAAACAATCACAGTAAGGTAATTCATTGTTACCCAGAAATGATTTGATATTGAGATAGAGAAGGCTGCATTGGACCTTTAAATCCTCCCTCAAACTCACTGTTAATCAAACAAACATTATTTCTCAGGTCAAACCCCTCTTCCACACGCTAAACATTCAACACAGAAATACAAACAATTCAGAGCATCCTCCTGAGTGCCAAATGGTCAGTCCAATCAGGCCATGAGTGTGTTAGTTATAGGGGCAGTGGTAGTCCATGTCTCAGCCTGGCTGCCCTCAGTTTCTCTACTTTGATTTTTGCTCTCAGAAGCTCCTCCTCCAGTTCCTGCTTCCTCTTTAGCCCCTCCCTCTTCTCCTCCAGGTATACGCCCATCTTTCTGTGATTGGTCATGACCTGCTCGTGCTCCTCCTTGGCCAGCTGAAGGGGACGGAGCCTGTCAGGGTCACGGCGGGGGTAGTGGTCATGAGGGTAAAGGTCACGTTGCAGTGGAACGGGTGAGGTGGAGAGGGGCAGGACGACGGAGGATGGGCAGGGAGAGAGAGAGCCGTCATAACCATGGACACTGCCCAACTCCTCATCTTCCTCCTCCGCCCCCTCTCCTCCTAGCACCACCCCCACACGCGTGGAGAGGATGGTCAGGTCTGGCGGAGGCTTCACGTCCACGTCCTGGTCCAGTCTGATCACATCCTGGTCCAGCCTGACCACATCCTGGTCCAGGTGGTGTGTGACGGGGTTTGATGGGTAGTCTGGGAGGGAGGAGCTGCTGCCAGGTTGCTCCATGGGAGAGTCATGCTTATACATCATCCTGCAGATAAACAGAATAATACAGCTTTATTACTGTATCATTATAGATCATCCTGCAGATAAACAGAATAATACAGCTTTATTACTGTATCATTATACATCACCCTGCAGATAAACAGTATAATACAGCTTTATTACTGTATCATTATACATCACCCTGCAGAGACAATATGGAATAGAATACAGCTTTATTACTACAGCCATACATGTATAAGTGGCACTAGGTGGGGGTATTGAGAGTATTCAATCAATCAAATGTATTTATAAAGCCCTTTTTACATCAGCCGATGTCACAAAGTGCTGTACAGAAACTCAGCCTAAAACCGCAAACAGCAAGAAATGCAGGTGTAGAAGACCGGCTGTGTAGAAATACAACCGGTCTTCTGGAAGATCAAAAACATTCTTCTTAAAACCCTTTTCATGACCATCTCATACTTTGCTAAAGAATGCATTCTCCTACTGTGGGCTAATACCTCTCCTACGTTTAAAATGTGAATTGACCAGATTGTTGACTTTCTGCCTCTTGAAAAGCGGGTTTGATAGACTCGTCTCCACAACTCAAATATATTTCAAACTGGACAGAGTGAATGGGATGATTAAGGAAATGTGTGTATACGTGACGTGTAAGGGCGCTGTAGACATGACGTGTAAGGCGCTGTAGACATGACGTGTAAGGGCGCTGTAGACATGACGTGTAAGGCGCTGTAGACATGCCGTGTAAGGGCGCTGTAAACATGACGTGTAAGGGCGCTGTAAACATGACGTGTAAGGGCGCTGTAGACATGACGTGTAAGGGCGCTGAAAACATGACGTGTAAAGGGCGCTGTAGACATGCCGTGTAAGGGCGCTGTAAACATGACGTGTAAGGGCGCTGTAAACATGACGTGTAAGGGCGCTGTAAACATGACGTGTAAAGGCGCTGTAAACATGACGTGTAAAGGCGCTGTAGACATGCCGTGTAAGGGCGCTGTAAACATGACGTGTAAGGGCGCTGTAAACATGACGTGTAAGGGCGCTGTAGACATGACGTGTAAGGGCGCTGAAAACATGACGTGTAAAGGGCGCTGTAGACATGCCGTGTAAGGGCGCTGTAAACATGACGTGTAAGGGCGCTGTAAACATGACGTGTAAGGGCGCTGTAAACATGACGTGTAAGGGCGCTGTAAACATGCCGTGTAAGGGCGCTGTAGACATGACGTGTAAGGCGCTGTAAACATGACGTGTACGGGCGCTGTAGACATGACGTGTAAGGGCGCTGTAAACATGACGTGTAAGGGCGCTGTAAACATGCCGTGTAAGGGCGCTGTAAACATGCCGTGTAAGGGCGCTGTAAACATGACGTGTAAGGGCGCTGTAAACATGACGTGTAAGGGCGCTGTAAACATGCCGTGTAAGGGCGCTGTAAACATGACGTGTAAGGGCGCTGTAAACATGACGTGTAAGGGCGCTGTAAACATGACGTGTAAGGGCGCTGTAAACATGACGTGTAAGGGCGCTGTAAACATGACGTGTAAGGGCGCTGTAGACATGACGTGTAAGGGCGCTGTAGACATGACGTGTAAGGGCGCTGTAGACATGCCGTGTAAGGGCGCTGTAAACATGACGTGTAAGGGCGCTGTAAACATGACGTGTAAGGGCGCTGTAAACATGACGTGTAAGGGCGCTGTAAACATGCCGTGTAAGGGCGCTGTAGACATGACGTGTAAGGGCGCTGTAGACATGACGTGTAAGGGCGCTGTAGACATGCCGTGTAAGGGCGCTGTAAACATGACGTGTAAGGGCGCTGTAGACATGACGTGTAAGGGCGCTGTAAACATGACGTGTAAAGGCGCTGTAGACATGCCGTGTAAGGGCGCTGTAAACATGCCGTGTAAAGGCGCTGAAAACATGACGTGTAAGGCGCTGTAAACATGCCGTGTAAAGGCGCTGTAAACATGCCGTGTAAGGGCGCTGTAAACATGACGTGTAAGGGCGCTGTAAACATGACGTGTAAGGGCGCTGTAAACATGACGTGTAAGGGCGCTGTAAACATGACGTGTAAGGGCGCTGTAAACATGACGTGTAAGGGCGCTGTAGACATGCCGTGTAAGGGCGCTGTAGACATGACGTGTAAGGGCGCTGTAGACATGACGTGTAAGGCGCTGTAAACATGACGTGTACGGGCGCTGTAGACATGACGCGTAAGGGCGCTGTAAACATGACGCGTAAGGCGCTGTAAACATGACGTGTAAGGGCGCTGTAAACATGCCGTGTAAGGGCGCTGTAGACATGACGCGTAAGGCGCTGTAAACATGACGTGTAAGGGCGCTGTAAACATGACGCGTAAGGCGCTGTAAACATGACGTGTAAGGGCGCTGTAAACATGACGTGTACGGGCGCTGTAGACATGACGTGTAAGGGCGCTGTAAACATGCCGTGTAAGGGCGCTGTAGACATGACGTGTAAGGGCGCTGTAGACATGACGTGTAAGGCGCTGTAAACATGACGTGTACGGGCGCTGTAGACATGACGTGTAAGGGCGCTGTAAACATGACGCGTAAGGCGCTGTAAACATGCCGTGTAAGGGCGCTGTAAACATGCCGTGTAAGGGCGCTGTAAACATGCCGTGTAAGGGCGCTGTAAACATGACGTGTAAGGGCGCTGTAAACATGACGTGTAAGGGCGCTGTAAACATGACGTGTAAGGGCGCTGTAGACATGACGTGTAAGGGCGCTGTAGACATGACGTGTAAGGGCGCTGTAAACATGCCGTGTAAAGGCGCTGTAAACATGACGTGTAAGGGCGCTGTAAACATGACGTGTAAGGCGCTGTAAACATGACGTGTAAGGGCGCTGTAAACATGCCGTGTAAGGGCGCTGTAAACATGACGTGTAAGGGCGCTGTAAACATGACGTGTAAGGGCGCTGTAAACATGACGTGTAAGGGCGCTGTAAACATGACGTGTAAGGGCGCTGTAAACATGACGTGTAAGGGCGCTGTAAACATGACGTGTAAGGGCGCTGTAAACATGACGTGTAAGGGCGCTGTAGACATGACGTGTAAGGGCGCTGTAGACATGACGTGTAAGGGCGCTGTAAACATGACGTGTAAGGGCGCTGTAAACATGCCGTGTAAGGGCGCTGTAAACATGACGTGTAAGGGCGCTGTAAACATGACGTGTAAGGGCGCTGTAAACATGACGTGTAAGGGCGCTGTAGACATGACGTGTAAGGGCGCTGTAGACATGACGTGTAAGGGCGCTGTAGACATGACGTGTAAGGGCGCTGTAAACATGCCGTGTAAGGGCGCTGTAAACATGCCGTGTAAGGGCGCTGTAAACATGACGTGTAAGGGCGCTGTAAACATGACGTGTAAGGGCGCTGTAAACATGACGTGTAAGGGCGCTGTAGACATGACGTGTAAGGGCGCTGTAGACATGACGTGTAAGGGCGCTGTAAACATGACGTGTAAGGGCGCTGTAAACATGACGTGTAAGGGCGCTGTAAACATGACGTGTAAGGCGCTGTAAACATGACGTGTAAGGCGCTGTAAACATGACGTGTAAGGCGCTGTAAACATGACATGTAAGGCGCTGTAAACATGACGTGTAAGGCGCTGTAAACATGACGTGTAAGGCGCTGTAAACATGACGTGTAAAGGCGCTGTAGACATGACGTGTAAGGCGCTGTAAACATGACGTGTAAGGTGCTGTAAACTCATATTTTGCTTGTTGTCTCAGTTAAAGCTGGAACTATCATCTAATAATAAATTATACACTGAGTATACAAAACATTAAGAACAAATGCTCTTTCCATGACAGACTAACCAGGTGAATCTAGGTGAAAACTATGATCCCTTATTGATGTCATTTTTTAAATCGACCTGAAATCAGTGTAGATGAAAGGGAGGAGACAGGTTAAAGGGGGATTTTAAGCCTTGAGACAATTGAGAATGTGTGCCATTCAGAGGATGAATGGGCAAGACATAAAATGTAAGAACCTTTGAACGGGTTACGGTAGTAGGTGCCAGGTGCACCTGTACGTGTCAAGAACTGCAATGCTGCTGGGTTTTTCACACTCAACAGTTTCCCGTGTGTATCAATAATGGTCCACCACCCAAAGGACATCCAGTCAACCAGACACAACTATGGTCCATAATCCCTGTGGAACACCTTGTAGAGTCCATGCCCTGACAAATTGAGGCTGTTCTGAGGTCAAGAGTGTGAGCATGAGGAGTGTGTATGTGTGCATGTGTAAACTGATTGAGGTTAGCTCTGTGTTCAGTTCTACAGAGCAGCCCCTCCCCTCTCCTCTAGTTACTAGTAGAGCTCTACAGAGCAACCCCTCCCCTCTCTAGTAGAGCAGCCCCTCCCCTCTCTAGTTACTAGTAGAGCTCTACAGAGCAACCCCTCCCCTCTCTAGTAGAGCAGACCCTCCCCTCTCTAGTAGAGCAGACCCTCCCCTCTCCTCTAGTTACTAGTAGAGCTCTACAGAGCAGCCCCTCCCCTCTAGTTACTAGCAGAGCTCTACAGAGCAGCCCCTCCCCTCTCCTCTAGTTACTAGTAGAGCTCTACAGAGCAGCCCCTCCCTAGTAGAGCTCTACAGAGCAGCCCCTCCCCTCTAATTACTAGTAGAGCAGCCCCTCCCCTCTCGGAGAGCTGTACAGAGCAGCCTGTGTGTGTGTGTGTGTGTGTGTGTGTGTGTGTGTGTGTGTGTGTGTGTGTGTGTGTGTGTGTGTGTGTGTGTGTGTGTGTGTGTGTGTGTGTGTGTGTGTGTGTGTCTCACCTGTGCATCGTTGCTGGGTCTTTATCATGGTGGATAGCTCCGTGATGGAAAAGGTGAGGTATCATCTCCATCACTCTCCTGGTTGGTTCAGATATACTTCCTCTGTACTCTGGCTGGGCGTGTCTCCGTTGCATCACTTCCTGTTTGGCCGACTCCTTCAGCCTCTTGTAGAGGGTGCGTAGGCCCTGGGCAGTGCGGGGGGGCCTGTCCCCCCCCAGGACGTTGTACTGCTCAGACACTGTGTCCCAGCACTTGTTCTTGTCCACGATGACAGCGTGCTTGTTGGTGTGCTCCTCCAGGATGAGAATGTGTGGGCGGACCAGCTTCAGCAGGTCCAGTTTCTCAGACAGGGTGAAGTTGGACGAGCGAGCCTTACCCACCATACTGGACGACATGTAGACGGACCCAGACGCCATCTTAGAACATAGCCCAGGGAACCAGACTGGACCGAGCCAGGCCTAGACACCAGCACTAACTCAACACAATATCTCGCTTCTTTTGAGATTTGGTCTGGTTCTCTACCTCCCTTTTCTTTCTGTTCTGTGATGAGGCTCAGGCTAATACTGGTTTAACTCTCACTCATTCACTCTCTTCCTTGTCCCTCTTCTTTCTCCCCCTTCATGGATTCTCAATCAAACAGTCTCTGTCTAACGCATGTACTCTCTCTCATCCGAGGTCTTCTCTGCTCTGTGTTACACAACACACACGGCAACAATAAGAATCAGGCTTAACTAGGCCAGCCTCGTTTAGGCCCCCGCCTACCGCGGAGGGCTTTGGGTGAATTCCTCCCAGCTTAGGCTGACGCAGGCTAAAGCCGCTTAAACCCAGCCCGACCTACTTACAGCTCGGTCTCTCTAAACCTCAAACCAGCGCTCGTTCTAACTGCTATACACCAAATACTAACATACGGGGGAAAGTGTGTGCTTACATGGGGAAATACCGATGAAATTGTAAAGATGCATTTTCTTTATTCTTATTTCCGTTTAACTAGAAAAGAGGAAACGGCGCTGGTTTAACCGGAGAGGTGTGCGCGCAGCGCGAGTCCGTGCGAATGCGCGATTTTTTTTCTTCACACAAAGGAAAATCAAAGCTGCTTCTCAAAGAGAAACACACGAATCATCCGCCGACGGGAACAACAGAATGAGGGAAAACTAGTGAAAAGCTAAAGAGAGAGGAAAAGCAGAGAAAGGAGAGGAGACAGACAGAGGCACTAGTTGCTCTGAGAGGGAGGGGGACGGAGCGCGTGTGCTCACTGATCCCAGGCACAGCTCTAATCTGCCTCGCGCTGCCGCTGCACTACCCACGCTCATTTGCATAATGCTGGACCTGCTGTCATTAAAACATAGGCTTGTTACAGTTGGCTAGGCTTCATTCAGTGTGTGTTTGTTTCACTGAAGCCCAAGCCAGAGCATTAAATAAATCCCTGCCAGTCCTAAATGGATAGACTAAGTGTCGCTCACCTTAGAAAGGCGATATTGGTTTGCTGCATTTCCTTTCTAAAGCAGCATATACATGATCTTGGTTTCAAGGAAAAATTATAACCACAAATAGGTGTTAAGTGGCATAAAAAATTCCAAGTCCAGGCACACGTGAGGGTTTGCAAATTAAAAATCCTTTAATTTGTAGTCATAATTAAAATACACCAACGAGTATCGGCTAAGGCCTAAATCAGGCTGACAAAAATGATCATATTTTTTAACTGAGCCTGTTGGTCTGAGAGCTGGTGCTCCAATACCGTTTGCCAGACGGTAGCAGAGTAAACAGTCTATGGCTTGGGTGGCTGGAGTCTTCCTCTGATACCGCCTGATATAGAGGTCCTGGATGGTAGGGAGCATGGCCCCAGTGATGCACTGGGTTGCCGCACCAACCTCTGTAGTGCTTTGTGGTTAAGTTGCAGAGGAAGGGGTTCAGTCCCAGGGTCCCTAGCTTGGTGAGGAGCTTGGAGGGGACTATGATGTTGAACACTGAGCTGTAGTCTATCAACAGCATTGACAGTTATTTCCCCTCCAGGTGGAAGTGCAAGATTGCGTCATCTGTGGATCTGTTGGGATGGTATGTGAATTGGAGTGGGTTTAGGGTGTCTGGGATGATGGTGTTGATGTGTGTCATGACCAGCCTTGGACTTCATAACTACAGATGTGAGTGCCACATGACTACAGTCATTTAGGCAGGTTACCTTGGAGATCTCGGGAACAGGGACAATGGTGGTGCGTTGAAACATGTTGGCATTCCAGTCTGGGACAAGGAGAGATTGAACATTTCTGTTAAGACACTTGCCAGCTGGTCAACGCATGCTTTGATGAACACGCTCTGGTATTCCGGCTTTGTGATTGTGAACCTGTTTAAATGTTTTACTCACATCGGCTACGGAGAGCGAGATCACAGTCATCTGTAAAAACAGGGGCTTTCACGGAAGGCATGGAGCTTGTTTGGGAGTTCTGCATCGCTAGGCAACTCATGGCTGTTTCCCTAGGTAATCCGTTATCGTGTGCAAGCCCTGCCAAATACGACGTGCGTCGGAACCGATGTAATAGGATTCCACCTTCCTCCTATATTGTCCTTTTGCATGTTTGATGTCTTGTCGGAGGTCGTAGCATCTTTTCCTGTCTTTTACATCAAGGACCACATTGGAAATAACCCAAAGGTTAAATCTAGACTTGGTTTCCTCTATCGTAATCACTCATCTTTCACCCAGCTGCCAAACTAACCCTGATTCAGACGACCATCCTACCCATGCTAAATTACGGAGATGAAATGTATAGATCGGCAGGTAAGGGTACTCTCGAGCAGCTAGATGTTCTTTACCAGTCGGCCTTCAGATTTGCCAACAATGCTCCTTATAGGACACATCACTGCACTCTGTAAACTGGCCGTCTCTGTATATCCGGTGCAAGGCCCACTGGTTGATGCTTATTTATAAAACCCTCTTAGCCCTCACTCCCCCCTATCTGAGATACCTACTGCAACCCTACCGAGTGGTGCAGCGGTCTAAGGTACTGCATCTCAGTGCTGGAGACGTCACTACATACCCTGGTTCGATCCCGGGCTGTATCACAACCGGCCGTGATCGGGAATCCCATAGGGCGGCGCACAAATTGGTCCAGTGTAGTCTGGGTTAGGGGAGGGTTTGTCCGGGGTAGGCCATCATTGTAAAATATGAATTTGTTCTTAACTGACTAGTTAAATAAAGGTTAAATAAAACAATACAACTATATATAGAGCACCCGTTCTGCCAGTCACATTCTGTTAACGGTCCCCAAAGCACACACATCCCTGGGCCGCTGCTCTTTTCAGTTCGCTCCAGCTAGCGACTGGAACAAGCTGCAAAACACACTCAAACTGGAAAGTTTAGCCTTTTTGCCTCTTGTTAGGCCGTCATTGTAAATAAGTATACAGTGCCTTCGGAAAGTATTCAGACCCCTTGACTTTTTCCACATTTTGTTATGTTACAGCCTTAATGTAAAATTGATTCAATCGCTTTTTTCTCCTCATCAATCTACACACAATACCCAATAATGACATCACAACACCCCATAATGACATCACAACACCCATAATGACAAAGCAAAAACAGGTTTTTAGAAATGTTTGATAATTTAGATTTTCTTTTTACTGAAATATTACATTTACATAAGTATTCAGACCCTTTACTCAGTACTTTGTTGAAGCACCTTTGGCAGCGATTACAGCCTCAAGTCTTCTTGGGTATGACGCTATAAGCTTGGCACACCTGTATTTTTTCTCTGCAGATCCTCTCAAGCTCTGTCAGGTTGGATGGGGAGTGTCGCTACACAGCTATTTTCAGGTCTCTCCAGAGATGTTCGATCAGGTTCAAGTCCGGGCTCTGGCTGGGCCACTCAAGGACATTCAGAGACATGTCCCAAAGACTTGTCTCAGAATACTTATGTAAATAAGGTATCGGTTTTAAATTTTGTATACATTTATAAAATGAAAAACCTGTTTTTGGTTTGTCATTATGGGGTATTGTGTGTACATTGCTGAGGATTTGTTTTTATTTAATCCATTTTAGATTAAGGCTGTAACGTAACAAAGTGCGGAAAAAGTCAAGGGGTCTGAATACTTTCTGAAGGCACTGTATGTTCTTAATTGACTTGCCTGCTTAAATAAAAAATATCCCTATTTTATTAGGCAAAATACAGTTTCTACCCATGTCTCACCTTTTTGGGTCTTAAACACAATCGTTATGCTGGGACTTTGTATAGGTTCTCTCAAACAATGTTTCAGAACATCTTTAGCAACAGCAGTGAAATGTAAACAATATATGCTTCATAGTTAATATACTGCATTTCGCTTATGGCACAAAAAATGTTGCTGACTATTCTTACCATCATCGTTGGTTAGTAGTAACTTTGTTGCTTTATAATCAGTGATTTTCATCACCAGGATTTCTGCTTTTGACATACAGAGAGAGTAAATCCAAAGCTTACCAGAAGTACTGCTCCACATTTAAATGCATTATATCTACACCAGGAATACCTGGTTTCAATGGCAACGTTTACTGTGCCACCACCACAACCCACCCCACCTCCCATATCTGACTCACCAGCTGGGTCTCCAGTGTTCTCCTCTGTAAAGGAAGGGTCTTCAGGCTCTAGCTCGTTCTTCTTACTGTCTGCTGCACCCAGCACCCTGGCTAGAGCTCTGGACAGGCCTGGGGCTTGGGGGCTGCTCTTAGCCAGGCCGAAGGCCCTCACAGGCAGGGCAAGGGGCGGTGCAGGGGCTGAGAGGCTCCTCTGGACCTGCAAGGAAGGAGAACTGTTAGATAGGTCTGAGAAGGTCCACATGTCGCAGTATGAGTGAAACCCTTTACAGTCTTGGATGAAGAAAAAATCGATTCAAATGTTATTTGTCATATGCTTCGTAAACAACAGGTCTGGACTAACAGTGAAATGCTTACTTACTTCACAACAGAGAAATAATAGAAAAAACACGTAATAATAAAATAATAGATACACAATGAGTAACGAGAAGTTGACAATAAAAAAGCCTTTCATTAACTAACACCCCCTTACTAGCTCTGACTTTGCTGATACCTACTTTCAGGAAAAATGTACTTACTATGACTGAGATGTGTGGTTGTTCCACCTAGATATCTGAAGATGGGTGCACTAACTGTAAGTCGCTCTGGATAAGTGTGTCTGCTAAATGACTACAATGTAAATGTAAACCATTGAACAGTTTTTTAAAAACTAACTATTTAGCAGTCTTATGGCTTGGAGCTAGAAGCTGTTCAGGGTCCTGTTGGTGCATTGGTAGTGCTTGCCTTACGGTAGCAGAGAGAACAGTTGATAATTTGGGTGGCTGGAGTCTGAACATTTTTAGGGCCTTCCTCTGGCACCGCCTGGCATAGAGGTCCTTGATGGCAGGGAGCTTGGCCCCAGTGATGTACTGGGTCGTACCATGCGGTCGGATGCCAAGCAGTTGCCATACCAAGCGGTGATGCAGCCCCTCCACTACAGCCCTGTCGATGTGAATGTGGGTGTGCTCGGCCCTCCGTTTCCTGTTGTCTACCATCAGCTCCTTTGTCTTGCTGACATTGAGGGAGAGGTTGTTGTCTCTGACCTCCTCCCTATAGGATGTCTCATTGTTGTCGGTGATCAGGCCTATCACCGTTATGTCGTCGGCAAACTTAATGGTGTTGGAGTCGTGCGCACCCACACAGTCGTGTGTGAACAGGGAGTACAGGAGTGGACTAAGCATGCACCCCTGAAGGGCCCCCATATTAAGGGTGAGCATGGCGGATGTTGTTACCTACCCTCACCACCTGGGTGCGCCCTGACAGGAAGTCTAGGATCCAGTTGCAGAGGGAGATGTTCAGTCCCAGGGTCCTTACTTTAGTGATGAGCATGGAGGGCACTATGGTGTTGAACGCTGAGATGTAGTCAATGAATAGCCTTCTCACGTAGGTGTTCCTTTTGTCCAAGTGGGTAAGGGCAGTGTGGAGTGCAATACAGATTGTGTCATCTGTGGATCTGTTGGGGAGGTATGCGAACTGGAGTGGATCCAGGGTGTCTGGGATGATGGTATTGATGTGAGCCATGACCAGCCTTTCATAGCATTTCATGACTACAGATGCTACATGGCGATAGTCATTTAGACAGGTTACCTTGGCGTTCTTGGGCACAGGGTCTATGGTGGTCTGCTTGAAACATGTAGGTATTACACACTGGGTCAGGAAGAGGTTGAAAATGTCAGTTTAGACACTTCCCAGCTGGTCAGTGCATGCTCTGAGTACGCGTCCTGGTAATCTGTCTGGCCCTGCGGCCTTGTGAATGTTAATTTGTTAAAGGTCTTACTCACATCGGCTAGAGAGAGAAGTAGCTCCAATATGACTCCTATGCTTAGTTACTTAATTACTACAATAGTAATAGGGGTCACATTTGTGACTAAGGATGAAAGTGAAGTGGACCGTGTGTTCACCTTGTTGAGCACGTTCCCCAGGGCGAGTTTAGGGGCCAGAGGCTCCGGTTCAAGCAGGGTACCCACAGGGGGATCAGGAGGACCAGCCAGTGAGGCTCCAGGAGGGACGAACCGGGGCTTCTTCGACATGTTACCAAAGACCTGGCTGGGGGCCCCTGAGCGACGCATCCTGTCTGTGAGTGAGGGGGTGTTTGTAATATTTGATCAAATCATTTCACATCTATAATAGGGCTTATGGGTAGGGGTGGCCAACCCTGAGCCCCCTGGAGAACAAGTACTAGTGGTCCTGGGTATGCAGGCTTTTGTTCCCTACTGAAACACCTTACTCAGCTAGCTAACTAGCTAATCAATGTTCTAGTAAGCAGCTGATTAGTAAAAGGCAGCTAGTTAAATAACAGATTTACATAACATAGCTATATATTACTTCCATTCAGTGTACATGGCCCTTGAATAGTTAGTTCAGATCAATGAGATGTATGGGTTTATACCAATGATGAGTTTATACACGTCATTGTTGGTTCAGATAGATACATTACGTTAACTGTTAGCTAACGTTAGTGTAGCTAGTTAGCCCAAATTAGTGCAGCTACCTTGAACACTTCAACATTTTCATCTCATCGTCTATAACAACCAACTAGCTTGTGACAATATGTTGGAAAGATAACATAAGGCATAAATGTGTGTTTCATACATACCTGGCTGTTTAGTCAAGAAAGCCTCTGCTTTACAGTTAGTTGCAAGAAAACAATGATACACAACTCTTCAGAGACGAATTCTCCCGCTAAAGTGGCGTAAAACTGCTATTGGCTACGTGTTACGTAGAGGGGCGGAGTCTAAATAATCTGATTTTCGCCAGTTGATGCTATGGTTAACTTCACAGATTTACGACAATAGTTTGCCTGCCCTACATTAGGCCTACAGTAGTCCATTCAGACTCATTTATGAAACCGATCGATATTGATTGCATGGATATTTGTGTTATAAAATGTCACGTCAATTTGAAGGAGTTTGCGGAATTAAATGATGATTCCGATTGAGATGTCATCTGTCATGGACTGAGCCCTGGTGGTAAGTAAACTACTCTAGAAAATAAAAGTAAATTTTTTTTTCAAATAAATTACATCCTGGCAAGCATTTCTGCTAAATCCCACACACTGCAAAAAGCAGGTACTGGTCAGAAGGTTGCTGCATGCAGACATGATATTCAACATCGCAGAATAAAGAAGTTTTACTGAAATGCATAAACTGCTATTGAGTTACACTCGAGTTTATATTTTCCATATTATCATAATGCATGATATTAAAAATGCATATTGAAAGCACATAGTCGATGGCCATGGTATAAGTAGTGGGCTGTAGGCTAGAGAGCTAGGCTTTATATCCTATGGTGTTGCTGACATGTGGTGGCGATTTCATCATCATAACTATGATATCTCTTTGTTTATTGCCTGTTTGGTTGACATCTCCCTCTCTCATCTCTCTCTCTCTCTTTCTTTGTCTCTCAATTCAATTTCAATTCAATTGAAGGGCTTTATTGGCATGGGAACAATATGCTTACATTGCCAAAGCAAGTGAAATAGATAATAAACAAAAGTGAAATAAACAATAAAAAAATAACAGTAAACCTTACACTTACACAAAAGTTCCAAAAGAATGAAGACATTTCAAATGTTATATAATGTATATAAACAGTGTTGTAATGATGTGAAAATAGTTAAAGTATAAAAAGGAAAATAAATAAACATAAATATAGGTTGTATTTGCTCTTCACTGGTTGCCCTTTTCTTGTGGCAACAGGTCACAAGTCTTGCTGCTGTGATTGCACACTGTGGTATTTCACCCAATAGAGTTTATCAAAATCGGATTTGTTTTCCAATTCTTTGTGGGTCTGTGTAATATGAGGGAAATATGTGTCTCTAATATCTCTCTCTCTCTCACTCAATCACTCACTCACTCACTCACTCACTCTTTCGGGGTTGCTTTTTGATTTCTGCTGTGGGGTAAGAGTGCAGTGGGGATGTTGTCATGGAGTCTGTAATCCAATCAAAGAAGAGGGGAGCATAATCCATGATAATCCCATATCCAAAGAGACAGAGAGGGAAAGGGATGAGGGAGAAAACATGTTTGTAGATACACCATGTTCCTGTTTGAATGGAACTGCCTTTAATATGTTTGTTGCTTCATCAGGACCCCCTGTAGAACATAATGATTCATCCCAAGGGATGTATCCCGCCAAAATGTCTGAATAAAACAAATAGATACACCAGAATTACTTACAGTAGGCCTAGTCTTCCTTTCATCACTTGCTCTTAATGTGTGTGTGTGTGTAACTCTGTCTGTCTGCGGTCTCGTCCAGCAGCTGGATGCCTGGGCAGAGGATCCCTGTTGCTAGGGAGACTTCACCACAGAGACATGGCCCTGAGAGAGCAAATAGAGGAGGGGCCAGAAGAAACCCTCACCTAGGGTAAACTACAGAGACAGGAGAGAGAAGAAGGGGTGGAGAGAGGAGAGAGGTCCAAAGAGGAAGAAAGGACTGAGGGAAGAGAGGGAAGAGAAGGAGAGTCTGTCAGTCTCAGGTAAGGGTCAGTGTATTGTGTAAAATAGAATGCCAGTAGAATGGAGAGTCATAGGGGCTCAAAAACGGAGAAAACCACAAACATTGAGGAGGAAGTTAACACTGCTGTATGCTGCTGTATGGGTGTCTGGCTGTTTTTGCTCTGCATGGATCTGTGTGTCTGTGTGTGCTGTAGGATGGGTTATGACCTGGAGAGGTTTGTGGGGTACGTGAACGAGGGGCTTCTGTGCTGTGTGTGTCGGGATGTGTTGGAGCGCCCCCTCCAGGCCCCTTGTGAACATGCATACTGTGACGCCTGCATCAGCTCCTGGCTCATACACCACCATTCCTGCCCCGAGGACAGACTTCCACTGGACATCAGCACTCTGAGACCACTGCACAGGTACACACACTCACAAACACACACTCACACAGAAACACCCACGCAGACACATACACACTCACACAGAAACACTCACATACACACACACACACTATGATATGATTATTCCAACAACCGCTGTCTGGTCTGGTCTGTGTTAGGTACATGCGTAATGACCTGTCTAGGCTCCAGATCCGTTGTGTTAACTCTGGCCAGGGTTGTGATGCCATCTGCTGCCTGGAGACACTTCACACACACGAGGACGAGTGTCCATTCACCTTCATATCCTGCTCCTCCACAGGTACTACAGCTCTGTGTGTATTACAGTCAGTGGAGGCTGCTGAGGGGAGGACGGCTCATAATAATGCCTGGAATGGATTCAATGGAATGGTAACAAACATGTGGTTTCCATGTGGTTGATACCATTTCATTGACTCCATTCCATCCTCCCCTCAGCAGCCTCCACTGATTACAGTGTATTATAATACAGAGAGAGTGTGTGTGTAAGTGTATTAGAGAAATGTATAGTATACTACATGGAAGTGTGTTTAGTTTAGACGGAGCAGAAGTGATATGACACCTGTGTGAAGGGAGCAGGTGGTAGACCAGTTGTCATGGTGACATCATACAGAGCCCAGCTGGGATGAACAATGACCTTTGCTCCAGGTAGCAGTTGCTCTTAGGTACAGATCTAGGATCATCTTACCTTAACCAAATCCCAACCTTTACGATTATGGGTGAAATGCAAATAAAAGACCCTAGATCTGTATTGGGGAAACAGCCAACTACTCAGGGAGGGATCCCACCTACATTTTTAATGAGAAACATCCCCCAGAGGATGAGAGCCAATGCAACAGATGGATGGGGGTTGGTATTAGGTGAACTCTCACGTGTCTGTGACCTGTTGTTGGCAGGTGGAGACTACATATGTTACCAGTGCGGTAGGTATCAGGGTGTTTGCGTTTGTGTGGTATTGGATTGGATTGTGTTTCATTCATTTGCATGATTAAAAACACAAGTTCTTATCCTTCAATCTTCCTTTGACCTTTTGCTACTGCATCTCTGAGTGGGGGAGTGCTTGAGTGCCATGCAATGCAGTGGGGTAGAGGAAGGTGGAGCGGGGTAGAGGAAGGTGGAGCGGGGTAGAGGAAGGCGGAGAGGGGTAGAGGTAGGTGGAGAGGGGTAGAGGTAGGTGGAGAGGGGTAGAGGAAGGCGGAGCGGGGTAGAGTAAGGCGGAGCGGGGTAGAGGAAGGCGAAGAGGGGTAGAGGAAGGCGGAGAGGGGTTGAGGAAGGCGGAGCGGGGTAGAGTAAGGCGAAGAGGGGTAGAGGAAGGCGGAGAGGGGTAGAGGAAGGCGGAGAGGGGTAGAGGAAGGCGGAGCGGGGTAGAGGAAGGCGGAGCGGGGTAGAGGAAGGCGGAGCGGGGTAGAGGAAGGCGGAGCGGGGTAGAGGAAGGCGGAGCGAGGTAGAGGAAGGTGGAGCGAGGTAGAGGAAGGGGTTGGGGGTGAGAAAGACAGTGAGAGACTTTCAGTAGGTCTCAAGTGTTGCTCTCTAACTTCGTCTTTCTGTTACTTTTTGTACTCCTCTCCTTAACTCCTCTTTCCTCTCTCCACCTCCCCAGGTTGTCCGGTGCAGGTGGAGAGGAGGGGTCTAGAGTCTCACCTGTTGGAGTGTGAGTTCCGCAGCAGGGCGTGTCCTAGCGGCTGTGGCCACACCCTCCTCTCTGTAGACCAATCACAGCACAACTGTGTTGCAGAGCTACGAACAGAATTGGAGCTGCTCAGGTTTGTGTGTTTGAGGTGATGGATTGAGATATATTAGGATGTTATATCTGTGTCGTTCCTAACAAATCCTTGACAAAGCTGTGCCAATTATTTACAATATTCTAGAACCTCAAGGGCAACGTCATTGCTTTTATACAATGGATATTGTGTTTTATTGTGACACGTGTGTGTTTGTGTGTGTTGCAGGGCAGAGATGTTGGGTAAGGTGGAGGAGGTGAGGCGTGAGATGGAGTCGAGGCTGGACTCTCAGAGGAGACACATGGTGCAGAAAGAGTCTCTGCTGAAGAGCGAGGTGGAGGACCTCAAGGTGACACACTTATATGTACTACCTATAGGAATGTGTGTGTGTGTGTTATGACACATCCCTGTGTGTGTGTGTAGGGCCAGGTGTCGAGGGTGGTGTGTGATGTGCGGGCTCTCTTGGGGGCAGAGCGCCTGCGGAGACAGGAGCTGGCAGAAGCGGAGCTAGAGAAGAGGGAGCTACTGGAGACGCTCCGGAGCCTGCAGCCATGCAGGGGCCAGCGGAACAGAGACGAGCCAATCAGAGGACTGTATCAAGAAGACGGGACAATTAGTAGCCAGCATCAAGTGGAACACCCAACCAGGGGCCTGCTGAGGGCGGGGCCAACACAGGCTTCTACCCAATCACTACCCTCGGCTTTGCCCACTCCAGCCTTATACCCGCCTACCTCCCCACAGCCAGGAGAGGTGTCACGAAAGGCCCGCCCCCGCAGCCTTACCCTCGACTGCATCAAGAGCAGAGAGGTCACCGTCATCTGAGGGGCCATTCCTAATGTTACTGTGTTATGTTCAGCACTGGGTTATGTTCAGTAGGCGCAAATGAGAGAAAATGCTTTAATTAACTTCCTCAATTCCTTCATTTAACCGTCTCAAAACATTTTTATCTGGTGTGGCATCTCCTGAACGCACCCTTGATGATTGGCAGGTACCTGTGACATTGCTTCAACTCAGAGAAAACCAGCCTGCTGAGATCCTAAATAAAGTCTGCTGAAACACCTCTGATATCTGGTCCTCTTAAGGTACAATAGTCTTACTCCATCTACTCTAATGGATTGGAATTATATACAGCTCATCATGCATTTCTTACATTGCATATACCCCATGCATCGATCCGTCTGTCAATCCAACCATCCATCCATCCATACTAACATACCACAGTGAGGAACACTAACACACTACTCCAGACAGCGTTCTCAATCACAGAACTTTATTGAGTCTGAACAACAATGTAAAAGAACTAAAACAAAATACAACAAATTCCACACATCATCATCAATAGAATCACACAGAGGACACGTTTCCATGGAGATTATGTACTCATTATTCCTGATTGGTCCGTTAAGAGCCGTGACGGGCTGCAGTCATTGGCCAGGTTTGTTTACCTGGTGAAGGAGCGAACGTGTCGTCCCCTCCCCCCTCCGCTGCCTCCCCCACCGCTAAACTTCCCCCCCTGGGACCCCCTCCCCCCTCCTCCTCCCTGACTCAGCCACGACAGGCCTGTACCCCCACGACCTCGAGGGGCGCGGTCCCGCGGAGCCAGGCGATATGCACCTGGAAGAGAGGGAGAGGGAGCGAGAAGAACAACAGTGACCATCAGTAATTGTGCATGAAAGTATTATCTTGTGTTCATGTTGTTCTCTGAATATGTATGTGTGTGTGTTTATACAGTATGTACGTGTGCAAACGGGTATGTGTGTGTGTGTACCTGCAGGCTGCTGGCGTGAGGGCAGGGGGCCGCGTGTGAAGTTGCTCTGCCCGCCCCTGGCATCACTGTATGTTCCTCTGTGGGTAACCGGTGGCAACGGACCACTCCACGACGTGCCACCTCGCCCACCTTCACGGCGGGCATTATAGTTACCTAGAAGGGAGGGGGATGGGAAGACATGTTAGTCAAAGGTTCTTTGAAAGACAACAGACCCACTTGTTAGTTTACAACGATGTTTGTGTGTGTGTGTGTCAACATACCAGACAGCAGCACTCCTTTAGGCTGCGGTGGGGTGAAAAAGCGGGTCTGCTGGCTGTGGAAGGCAGCCCTGCCTCTGTTCCCAGTGAACAGGCCTCTGGTGGGGGGTTTGGGGGAGCTCTTAGGGGGTCGCTTGGGGGGCAACAGGCCCAGGGGAGTCCCAACGTCTTTAAACTCCGCCGCCACAAAGTCATCCACGTGCATGCTGGGAGGGCGCGAAGTGTTCTGTTTGCGCTGGCGGAAGATGTCGTGGGGGCGACAGAGCTGTCCCCCGAAGCCGCCTCTACCTCGACCGCGAGGAGCAGCCATCATGTGGGCTCTCTTAGCTGGCTCGATGTAGTCTGACTTACCACTGCAGGGAGGAAGAGGACGACACAGGCATCTTTGTTAACATGTGGGTCACATACAATCACATTATGTACCTGAAGATGATAAAAGTGTGTGTGTGTGTGTGTGTACCTGGTGATGAAGGTCTCGTGTTTGTGCTTGCCCAGCCTGAAGCCCTTGTTAGTTTTGGTATGACTGGGAGACAAGGGCTCAGACAGGAAGGAGCGTTCCAGCTCTGACTTCAGGTCCAACTCTGGACAACACTCCTGGGCCAGGCCTAGCAGGTCCACCTTCACCTAGGGACAGAGAGGTTTACTCCCCACACACACTGACAGAAAGACACACATTCAAACAACACGCAGGTGTCCCACCATGTCTAGTTCAGCCTCCATGTCATCAGTGTGGAAGGGGGAGAACCACAGAGCCTTCAGCTGCTCATCCAACACCTCCGACAACACAAACACCGTCCTGCAGGAGAGAACACACACACACAGTCAGAACAGGACCCACACAGCTTCGGGTCAAAACTGGGTCCATAGCATTCAAGACAAGCCAAATTCCCCAAACAGATTGAGTTCATACAGGCGCATAATTTAAAAAACAGTTGAATAAAATTGCACTTTTGTTAAAGGTGCACTATGCAGAAATCGCTCTGTCATTTCCTGGTTGCTAAAATTCTAATAGTTTGCCTAATTTCAGTTTATGTGACAAAACAGGCAAGTATCGTGTAGAGAATCATTGTACGATCTAAACCGCATTATAAACTGGGTGGTTTGAGCCCTGAATGCTGATTGGCTGACAGCCGTAGTACATCAGAATATGACAAACACTTATTTATACTGCTCTAATTACAGTGGTAACCAGTTTATAATAGCAACAAGGCACCACGGGGGTTTGTGATATGGCCAATATACCACGGCTAAGGGCTGTGTCCAGGCACTCGGCATCCGTGTTGCGTCGTGGGTAAGAACAGCCCTTAGCCGTTCTAAAGTACAGGACTGTTTTGCTATCAAAGACTGGAACATGTTCCGGGATTCTTCCGATGACATTGAGGAATACACCACATCAGTCACTGGCTTTATCAATAAGTGCATCGAGGACGTCGTCCCCGCAGTGACTGTACGTACATACCCCAACCAGAAGCCATGGATTACAGGCAACATTCACACTGAGCTAAAGGGTAGAGCTGCCGCTTTCAAGGTGCGGGACCCTAACCCTGAAGTTTACAAGAAATCCCACTATGCCCTGCGACGAACCATCAAACAGGAAAAGCGTCAATACAGGGCTAAGATTGAATCATACTACACCGGCTCCGACGCTCGTCAGATGTGGCAGGGCTTGCAAACTATTACAGACTACAAAGGGAAGCACAGCCGCGAGCTACCCAGGGACATGAGCATACCAGACGAGCTAAATCACTTCTATGTTCGCTTCGAGGCAAGCAACACTGAGGCATGCATGAGAGCATCAGCTGTTCCGGACGACTGTGTGATCACACTCTTCATAGCCGACGTGAGTTAGACCTTTAAACAGGTCAACATACACAAGGCTGCGGGGCCAGACGGATTACCAGGACGTGTGCTGCGGGCATGTGCTGACCAACTGGCAGGTGTCTTCACTGACATTTTCAACATGTCCCTGATTGAGTCTGTAACACCAACATGTTTCAAGCAGACCACCATAGTCCCTGTGCCCAAGAACACAAAGGCAACCTGCCTAAATGACTACAGACCACTCACATCTGTAGCCATGAAGCACTCACATCTGTAGCCATGAAGTGCTTTGAAAGGCTGGTAATGGCTCACATCAACACCATTATCCCAGAAACCCTAGACCCACTCCAATTTGCATACCGCCCAAACAGATCCACAGATTATGCAATCTCTATTGCACTCCACACTGCCCTTTCCCACCTGGACAAAAGGAACACCTATGTGAGAATTCTATTCATTGACTACAGCTCAGCGTTCAACACCATAGTACCCTCAAAGCTCATCACTAAGCTAAGGAACCTGGGACTAAACACCTCCCTCACCACCTGACGGGCCGCCCCCAGGTGGTGAGGGTAAGTAGCAACACATCTGCCACGCTGATCCTCAACACTGGAGCTCCCCAGGGGTGCGTGCTCAGTCCCCTCCTGTACTCCCTGTTCACCCACGACTGCATGGTCAGGCACGACTCCAACACCATCATTAAGTTTGCATACGACACAACAGTGGTAGGCCTGATCACCGACAACGACGAGACAGCCTATAGGGAGGAGGTCAGAGACCTGGCCGGGTGGTGCCAGAATAACAACCTATCCCTCAACGTAACCAAGACTAAGGAGATGATTGTGGACTACAGGAAAAGGAGAACCGAGCACGCCCCCCTTCTCATCGACGGGGCTGTAGTGGAGCAGGTTGAGAGCTTCAAGTACCTTGGTATCAACAACAAACTAGAATGGTCCAAACACACCAAGACAGTCGTGAAGAGGGCACGACAAAGCCTATTCCCCCTCAGGAAACTAAAAAGATTTGGCATGGGTCCTGAGATCCTCAAAAGGTTCTACAGCTGCAACATCGAGAGCATCCTGACTGGTTGCATCACTGCCTGGTACGGCAATTGCTCGGCCTCCGACCGCAAGGCACTTCAGAGGGTAGTGCGTACGGCCCAGAACATCACTGGGGCAAAGCTGCCTGCCATCCAGGACCTCTACACCAGGCAATGTCAAAGGAAGGCCCTAAGAATTGTCAAAGACGCCAGCCATAGACTGTTCTCTCTACTACCGCATGGCAAGCGGTACCGGAGTGCCAAGTCTAGGACAAAAAGGCTTCTCAACAGTTTTTACCCCCAAGCCATAAGACTCCTGAACAGGTAACCAAATGGTTACTCAGACTATTTTCTTTGTGTGGCCCCCACCACCAACCCCTCTTTTATGCTGCTGCTACTCTGTTTATCATATATGCATAGTCATTTTAACTATACATTCATGTACATACTACCTCAATTGACCCGACCAACCAGTGCTCCCGCACATTGGCTAACCGGACTATCTGCATTGTGTCCCACCACCCGCCAACCCCTCTTTTTACGCTACTGCTACTCTCTGTTCATCATATATGCATAGTCACTTTAACCATACCTACATGTACATACTACCTCAATAAGCCTGACTAACCGGTGTCTGTATATAGCCTTGCTACTGTTATTTTCATGTCTTTTTACTGTTGTTTTATTTCTTTACTTACCCACACACACACACACACCACACACACACACACACACACACACACACACACACACACACACACACACACACACACACACACACACACACACACACACACACACACACACTATTGGTTAGAGCCTAAGTAAGCATTTCACTGTAAGGTCTACACCTGTTGTATTCGGCGCACATGACAAATAAACTTTGATTTGATATTGGCCATATAGCACACCCCCTCTGGCCGTATTGCTTAAGTGAAATATATCTTCCATGACGGTTTCTGCTGTTTGAAGCTGGTGTGCAAAACCGAAAGTAAAAGATGCAAAAATGAAATTTAAGAACTGGAAGCATAAAAATAGCGCACATATAACAGACCTACCGCTTCTAGACGTGCGTTCAGTGAGAATGACAGATCTATAACTCACATTTCTATGTGAATTTGTTCAGCTCGCACAAAAAGTTACATATTGCAGCTTTAACGGTATCTATTGGGCCAACAGTGTCAGTGGGCGGTACCTGTGGTTGAACTGGGCCAATAGCGTGTCAGGGTTGGGTAGAGTGGGCTCCGTCTCAGGGGGAGAAGATGCGTCCATAGTGGTCTCCAGCGTCTGTCGTAGACCAATCACATTTTCCAACAGGGTCTCCAATGAATCCTCCTCCTTGCACAGCTTCTACAAACACACAACAGTTACTTCCACTACTTCCGACCGGAGATCTGTACTTGCATTTATAATCATTACTATGCACAAAGTGTGTGTGTGTGTACCGTGATGTGTTTCTCTAGTGTGTTTAGAGGGTGTGTGTCAGTCTCCTCCCACTGCAGCAGAGCCTTCATCTCTGAGCCAGTCAGAGCCACAGACCTTGGGGGCGGGACCAGCCCGGACTCTTCCCCTCCACTCTCCTCCCCACAGCAACCCTGGGTATGAGAAGAGAGAGTGACAGAGACAATGATTAATGATATACGGGCGGATCGGCCTTCACATCGGCAGATAATGGTTGACTGGATAATGGTTGATCATGTTAATATGGACTTGTTTGGGGTTTTACCAGAGGGTCAGTGTTGAGGATCTGTCGTAAGAAGTCCAGCAGAGCAGAGAGGAGTTCAGCCGAGTCTTTCCTGAAGGAGAACACCTGTCTCTTCAACAGAGCACACACACTGGCACTGTGCTTCTTCAGAGCCCTAAAAACACACATCTCTAAAGTTGAATTCGGTGTTCCACAGGGTTCAGTGCTTTAACCACTACTGTTGTCTATATACACATGCTACACTTGCATTGATCTAAACTCCTGGCAATGAGGAGTGTGTGTGTACCCTTTGAGGTGGTAGAGTCCATAGTCATGTTCTGTGAGGAACATGAGTGTTCTGAGACAGGTGAGGAGCAGAGCGGCACTGCTCTCTCCGTTCCCCAAAACCTCCATCAGAGAGTCGCACACTGATGAGATCATTTCCCGTCCTGGCAGGGCATTGGCCAGTTGCTCGGCCTCTGACACACACCCCTCGGCTGGGTGGGGCACCACCAGAGAGATGTCCTAACACACACACAGCAGAGTTAACCCAATGAGTCCCACCGTTTACAAAAACATCTGTAGAGTCATAATGATTTGAGATGCTTGGCAAAAGCTGACTGTCAGGAACACAAACATGTAACATGTTTCGTCTCTATGATGCTCATAAACTACACAAGAATCGTTAGAAGGTAAGGGGTTCTTCTACATAGAAGACCATAGTAAATCCCAGGGCACAGTGTCTATAACACTGTAAGGGCTTCTTCTACATAGAAGACCATAGTAAATCCCAGGACATAGTGTCTATAACACTGTGATAAGCTCACATAGTTGCTGTTATAAACTCTGAACAGTTGTCACTGACAGGTTAGATATTCATTTTCCAGTGAGCAAACCATTTCTGTACTTAGAGCATTCTTATAACTACATTTCTATTGGGTTTTTGCTCTGTCAATAAAACTCATGAATGCAACTGTTTATGTCAAATAGTTAGGTGTTCTACTTGTAGCCCTGGTTGTCCTGAAAAGAACATGGTAAAACACTTCATTGTGAGACTAAATATAACGGCTTGACATGCAGATAAATGAAAGTCAGATACATGTCTTGGGACTGATGGGGTTAAACACCTTTCTCTATCCCTCTACCGCTCCCTCTTACCTGGCTCAGCCTGATATACGACCCCCTGCTAGTCTGACACATAGTTCAGACTAAAGAGCATCCACAAAGACCTACATGTTTATGAACATAACACGCACCAATTCACCCCATACCTCTCCATTGTTATAGTTGGAGGAAAGACAACAGCTAGTGGATGAAGTGCATTAGCTTCATACAATACCCGGTGCTTCGTGTGTTACCTGGTCACACAGTGACTGCAGGACAGTTCCCACCAGCTCTGCACAGTGCTGTTGTGGCAGGGCGTGGTCAGCAGCGGGAACCAATAGAGACAGTAGCAGGGGGAAGACATCAGCCAATGGCTCGTCTCCAGGGGCGGAGCCAGAGAGCAGGTGTAACGTTGCGATCTTACAGGCTCTCTGGGAAACCAGGGTGTCGAATAGAGAGAGGAGACGCAGGACCTGCCCCCAACCGGGACTCTTACCCTCAACACTGAAAAACACAACCACACATACCGAAATCAAAAACACAACCACACATTCCGAAATCAAAAACACAACCACACATACCGAAATCAAAAACACAACCACACATACCGAAATCAAAAACACAACCACACATTCCGAAATCAAAAACACAACCACACATACCGAAATCAAAAACACAACCACACATTCCGAAATCAAAAACACAACCACACATACCGAAATCAAAAACACAACCACACATACCAAAATCAAAAACACATACCGAAATCAAAAACACAACCACACATACCCGAAATCAAAAACTCAACCACACATACCGAAATCAAAAACACAACCACACATACCCGAAATCAAAAACACAACCACACATACCGAAATCAAAAACACAACCACACATTCCGAAATCAAAAACACAACCACACATTCCGAAATCAAAAACACAACCACACATACCGAAATCAAAAACACAACCACACATACCGAAATCAAAAACACATACCGAAATCAAAAACACATACCGAAATCAAAAACACAACCACACATACCCGAAATCAAAAACCCAACCACACATATCGAAATCAAAAACACACACATCAGAGAAGGTAGCATGGTGGTGAAATAATATACAGAGCCAATTTGGGATTTATTTGGCTTGCCATCTTAGTTCAAGAGGTGCATATGGGTGTGTTTGCGACTGTCTTACGGCTGTAGTTCCCCCAGCAGGAATTCCAGCAGGGTCTTCATGATGAGGGTGGCGGTGGGAGAGGAGAGGTCAGCCAGCTGGACACACACACGTCGCAGCATGGCCAGCAGCGGAGGACAGCTAGTTCCACACACACACCCGAGGGCGTCCGCAAACACACCCCACTGCACCCGCAGGTGCATGCTCCACAACTTCCTGGTGTTCAACGCTACAGCCACGTCCTGAACAGAGATCACCTGGAGGGGGACCGGCACAACACACAACTAGAAATCCGTTTCCCTTCGGTTTGGATGTTTCCAACATGAAAGTCCTACAGCTTTCAATCCTCATGAATTGATTAGTTTGTTAAGTGTCAATCCGACGACCTCCAGACTGTTGCTGATGATGGCTGTAGCAACATGAGAAGCAGCAGGCGTGTGTGTGTGTACCTGCGTGCTCTGCATGGGCAGGGGAAGTGGCAGCAGTTCAGACAGCAGGGTGAGGCCAGAGAAGAGTCCCTCTGGTGCTTTCAGTAGAGAGCCCAACACCTCCTTCAGCATCAGAGACCATGTGTTACTGAGCAGAGTCTCCTCTGTGTGGGTCATCTACAGGGGAAATGATACCCAATTTATTACACGCACGCACGCAACACAACACAACATTATGTTAAAGGTCAATCAGAAAAGAGCTCTACCTGTTCGCTGACTCCCTGTGTGAAGGTGAGCAGCACATCTACGATGAGGGCCTGAACCTTGGTCTCCTCCCAGTCTAGACGTCCAGAGGACGGGGCTGAACACACGACCATGTGTAGCGTCACCAACGTACTCGCCACACGCGTGTCCCTGAACTGGAAGGCCCCGCTGCGCAGCAGCTCTGTCAGCATGGTCCGCAGCAGCCTTAGCGTGTTAGCGCACACGCCAAGGATCATACAGCGCTGTGGGGTGGGTCCCATGTGTCCGTGCACACGCCAGGCAGGCAGCAGCACGCTACACAGCTTCTGGAGCACACAAACACACGTGTCCAAGCCCTCCCCAGAAAACAACTGCACTCCCGCTAGACTCCACTTCAGATCTCTCTGCTGAGCCTCTACGGCGGGAGGGGGACAGGCGATCTGGCAGAGGACCCTCAGAGCAGACATCAGTCCACTTCCCTCTAGAGTCAACACGTTCTGGACGTTCTACAGGGACACACACGGGACAGACAGGACAGAATGGGTTTTCTGTTAGTAATATGACCAATAATACACATGTACATAAAGTAAGTATTTTATTTACATCAGCCACACACAGTGCATTCGGAAAGTATTCAGACCCCTTGACTTTTTCCACATTTGTTACTTTACAGCCTTATTCTAAAATTGATTAAATTGTTGTCCCCCCTCTATCTACGCACAATAACCCATAATGAAGAAGCAAAAACAGTTAAAAAAAAATAAACATTGTAAATATATATTTAAAAAATAATAAATTAAATATCACATTTACATAAGTATTCAGACCCTTTTTTCAATACTTTGTTGAGGCACCTTTTGCAGAGATTACAGCCTTGGGTCTTCTTGGGTATGACACTACAAGCTTGGCAGACCTGTATTTGGAGAGTTTCTCCCATTCTTCTCTGCAGATCCTCTCAAGCTCTGCAGGTTGAATTGGGAGCATTGCTGCACAGCTATTTTCAGGTCTCCAGAGATGTTCAAATCGGGTTCACATCCGGACTCTGGCTGGGCCACTCAAGAACATTCAGAGACTTGTCCTGAAGCCACTCCTGTGTTGTCTTGGCTGTGTGCTTAGGGTTGTTGTCATGTAGGAAGGTGAACCTTCTCCACAGTCTGAGGTCCTGAGTGCTCTGGAGCAGGTTTTCATCAAGGATCTCTCTGTACTTTGCTCTGTTCATCTTCCCCTCGATCTTGACTAGTCTCTCAGTCCCTGCCGCTGAAAAACATCCCCACAGCATGATGCTGCCACCACCATGCTTCACAGTAGAGATGGTGCCACCACCATGCTTCACCGTAGAGATGGTGCCAGGTTTCCTCCAGACGTGACGCTTGGCACTCAGGCCACAGAGTTTAATCTAGAGCAGAGAATCTTGTTTCTCATGGTCTGAGAGTCAAATTGGCAAATTCCAAGTGGGCTGTCATGTGCCTTTTACTGAGGAGTGGCTTCCGTCTGGCCACTCTACCATAAAGAACTGATTGGTGGAGTGCTGCAGAGATGGTTGTCCTTCTGGAAGGTTCTCCCATCTCCACAGAAGAACTCTGGAGCTCTATCAGAGCTCTATCAGAGTGACCATCGGGTTCTTGGTTACCTCCCTGACCAAGGCCCTTCTTCCCCGATTGCTCAATTTGGCCGGGAGGCCAGCTCTAGGAAGAGTTTGGAACCACCAAGACTTCTTCCATTTAAGAATGATGGAGGCCACTGTGTTCTTGGGGACCTCACTGCTGCAGAAATGTTTTGGTACCCTTCCCCAGATCTGTGCCTCAACACAGTCTTGTCTCGGAGCTCTAGGAATAATTCCTTCGACCTCATGGCTTGGTTTCTGCTCTGACATGCACTGTCAACTGTGGGACCTTATTTAGACAGGTGTGGGCCTTTCCAAATCATGTCCAATCAATTTAATTTACCACAGGTGGACTCCAATCAAGTTGTAGAAACATCAAGGATGATCAATGGAAACAGGATGAATAAGGCGGTAACGTTTTAAAAAATGCCGAAAAATTCAAGGGGTCTTAATACTTTCCAAAACGCACGCATGCGCTCTCTCTCTCTCTCCCTCCAAGATCTGGGTCAGCCACTGTCACAACTATTTGCATGTACCGCAGGGCAGCTCTCTAAGCCCTCTACTGTTTTCTTTTTTTACCAATGACCTGCCACTGGTATTACACAAAGCATGTGTGTCCATGTATGCTGATGATTAAACCGTATACGCATCAGCAACCACAGCTAATGAAGTCACTGAATCCTTAACAAAGAGTTGCAGTCTGTTTTGGAGTGGGTGGCCAGTAATAAACTGGTCCTGAACATCTCTAAAACTAACAGCATTGTACTTGGTACAAATCATTCCCTAAGTTCTAGACCTCAGCTGAATCTGGTAATGAATGTTGTGGCTGTTGAACAAGTTGAGGAGACTAAATTACTTGATGTTACCGTAGATTGTAAACTGTCATGGTCAAAACATATAGATTCAATGGTTGGAAAGATGCTTTTTTGACACCACACTCCACAGGCTCTAGTTGTATCTTATCTTGATTATTGTCCAGTCATATGGTCAAGTGCTGCAAAGAAAGACCTAGTTAAGCTCCAGCTGGCCCAGAACAGAGCGGCACGTCTTGCTCTTCATTGTAATCAGAGGGCTAATATTAACACTATGCATGCCAGTCTCTCTTGGCTAAGAGTTGAGGAAAGACTGACTGTTTCTTATAAAAACAAAAAGTGACGCAATGTGTTGGAAATTCCAAATTGTTTGCATAGTCAACTTACACACAGACACACAATCACACACCCCACCAGACATGCCACAAGGGGTCTTTTCACAGTCCCCAGGTCCAAAACAAATTCAAGGAAGTGTACAGTATTATACAGAGCCATATGAGTGCATGGAACTCCCTTCCATCTTATATAGCACAAGTGAACCACAAACCTGGTTTCAAAAAACAGATAAACCAACACCTCACAGCACAAGGCCTCTCCCGCATGTGACCTACTTGTTGTGCATATGTACTGACATGTATGTATAACCGATCGATGTGCACACACACACACACACGTTAATGTTTTTAAATTGTCAAGTCTTTTGTCTCAAATGTCTTTTTTGTTATGTGTCGTACCCCAGTCAGACCCCAGTCAGACACCAGTCAGACCTCAGTCGGAACCCCAGTCGGAACCCCAGTCGGAACCCCAGTCGAAACCCCAGTCGAAACCCCAGTCGAAACCCCAGTAAGACCCCAGTCGGGAACCCCAGTCGGGAACCCCAGTAAGACCTGTCGGAACCCCAGTCGGAATCCCAGTAAGACCCCAGTCGGAACCCCAGTAAGACCCCAGTCGGAACCCCAGTCGGAACCCAGTCGGAACCCCAGTAAGACCCCAGTCGGAACCCCAGTAAGACCCCAGTCGGAACCCCAGTAAGACCCCAGTTGGAACCCCAGTAAGACCCCAGTCGGAACCCCAGTCACACCCAGTAAGACTAGCTGTCGCCATTGAAGATCCTAATAATTCAAATCAAACTAGCTGACTCCATGATGAAGGACGTCTCTGCTGAAATCCACCAAAGGAGTGGTGCAGAGACCATGTTTTGTGGAATTCAGGTCCGACTATATGAATAAAATGTATTATGAAACGCTTACCGTGTACCTATGTTTGTTCTTTAGTTGCGTGCCTTTCTTTGTTAGCTGAAATGAAGCTAATCAAATACAACCACCGACAGTTTGCCCGTTGCTGTTGCTCTAAGATGGCAACTCAGCGCAAATTAGCATTTGTCAATTGAATCTCAACAAGGAAACAGGATGTTTTTGAATAACGTTTATTGAAAAAGTATGGATTTCAGCTAACAAAGAAAGGCACGCAACTACAGAGGACAAACACAGGTACAAGTTAAGCGTTTCATAATTATAATATATATTTTTTTAAGTATTGACCTTGGGCGAATCAATGTAGTCGTTGCTGAATTCCACAAAGCCTAATCTCTGCTTCACTCGTTGGTGGATTTCATCAGAAACTTCCTTCACCATGGAGTGGAGTTTAGTCAGCAAGTTATATCAAAGCAAGTCGGTGTGTGTGTGTGTGTGTGTGTGTGTGTGTGTGTGTGTGTGTGTGTGTGTGTGTGTGTGTGTGTGTGTGTGCGTGCGTGCGTGCGTGCGTGCGTGCGTGCGTGCGTGCGTGCGTGCGTGCGTGCGTGCGTGCGTGCGTGCGTGCGTGCGTGCGTGCGTGCGTGCGTGCGTAGGGAGCTGAAGGCCTGCAGCCAAGTCATCATTATGAAGGATTAAACAAACAGCAACAGGTTATCAGTCCTTGAGGACATGTAGTGTAACGGCTCACCTGTTTGATGTAGTCTATGAGGCTGGGGATGCTGCCCATCTCCAACTTCACCTTGTCCAGAGGTTCCAGCCACTGACTCAGCTCTGGAACACAACACCAACACTGAGAGGATCACTTAGTGTTGCAGTTCACCTTTGCAAGGAATTCTGAATATAATTTAACACATGTTTTTTGTTGTTTTTTGGGGGGTACATTTCTCCCCAATTTCGTAATATCCAATTGATAGTAACAGTCTTGTCCGATCGCTGCAACTCCCCTGCGGACTCGGGAGAGGCGAAGGTTGAGAGCCATGTGTCCTCCGAAACACGACCCGCCAAGCCGCACTGCTTCTTGAAACACCGCTCGCTTAACCCGGAAGCCAGCCGCAACAAGTCGGAGGAAACACCGTCCAGCTGGCGACCGAAGTCAGCTTGCAGGCACCCGGCCCGCCACAAGGAGTCGCTAGAGCGCGATAGGACAAGGAAATCCCAGCCGGCCAAACCCTCGCCTAACCCGGACGACGCTGGGCCAATTGTGCGCCGCCTCATGGGTCTCCCGGTCACGGCCGACTGTGACACAGCCTGGGATCGAATCCGTCGATGCAGTGCCATAGACCGCTGCGCCACTCGGGAGGCCTTCAACACATTTCTAAGGGGTGATGGGTAGGGCTATGTCATTACAATGATAGAGGTGGGTGTAGAAGTATTTTTAAGATGAAGGTTAAGGGAATACCAGTTCACCCACTGTTGATAAGGTTGGTTTGGAGTTACAGGTCAGAGGTTAGGGGTTAAGGTTGGATACCAACCTGGCATTGTTAGTCAGGGGTCAGGAGCTACGCACCCTGTAGTTTAGCGTTGGTGTCATCAGCCTTGGCCAGGATGAGTAGAGGAGCAGCGTGTTGTTCCATGGTACGGAGATCACTGGAGTTCTGAACCACCATCAGCACCAGCATACACGCATAGTTATAGGTCACCGCCTTCCGGGCCTTGGCCTCCCCGTGTCCGTCCTTGCTGTGGTGCTGCAGCAGCGTAACCAGACAGGAGAGGTTGTTCTCCAGGCTGAAGACGTGGGCCACAGCGCTCCTCCCAGTCTGTGTGAAGGTGATGAGGTAGAGGGCATGGAGCATGCTCAGTACCTCTGCACTGTCCCCCTCCTCTAGCCCCACCCCTCCCTCCCCCCCGGCAGTCACGTGACTCATCAGCTCAGACACGCTCTGGAGGGCATGCAGCGCCTGCATCAGCCACACCCCCAAACCCTCTTCACCCAACCCGGGGCCCCAGAACCCGCCGTCGCCCCCAGTGACCATAGGCTCCTCTCCCTCAACCTCGGCGACGGTTGCTAGGAGGCGGAGCAGCAGGTTGGTAGGCGTGGGCTGGGCCAGCATGAAAAGCAGTCCTGATTGGGTGAGAGACAGAAAGTGCAGGACTTCCCTGACAGCGTGAGTGACACCTGTATGCCCCGCCGCCACTGCTGCTGACAACGCCACCGCCGAGCTCTCCAGGAAGTGACATGCATGCATGTACCTGTGGGGTGGGGGGGAGAGTTATTAGTACAAATGACTGTGTGTGTGTGTGTGTGTGTGTGTGTGTGTGTGTGTGTGTGTGTGTGTGTGTGTGTGTGTGTACGTGTGTTTGGTGTTGTACCTACCTGTACAGTGTAGGGTAGGGGTCGTCTCTCTCCTGTGGTCCAGTAATGCGTACGGTTGTAGGGAAGGCCTTTCCAGGGGGCTGGACCATGGTGTGGGGGGCGGTCTCTAGAAGGTGATGTAACTCTTCTAGAACCCCAGCCAACCTATCCAGCTCAGCCTCGCTGACAGGGGAGGGGCCTAATGATGTCTCCTCCTCCATGGCTATGTCAGGCTCCTCCCCCTCATCCTGAAATATAACACTGATAATTCTTATATACTGATATTCTGTAGTAATTATATGGACAGTAGAACCTCAGTCATAGAAACCCCAGAGTTCCACACTGAACTGGGAACTGGTTATGAAATGGGAAGCTTTATCAAACCCAAATAACTGTTCTTAAAACGCAGATCTCCAGTCAGTGTGTGCTTACCTGCAGAGGTTCGCTCCAGGCTGCCGCTGTCCTCTGCAGATCAGTCATAACCTCATAGGCGTGGCTTTTCTGCAGAATGGCGTTGCCCGCGGTTACCACCCGCACGGTTTCCTCCCCCAGGAACAGCTGCACCAACCGCTGCAGGGGACACACACACACATACACACAACCTCAGTTAGAAACACACGCAGCCTCTCTATTATAAGGTCTTCATGTATGTCTATGGCCTCTCTCACCTGGTATCCACTCCTCTCCATCTCCCCCTCCTGTAGGAAGGCCTCCACACCAGCGGGGGCACTGGTCAGAGCATCCAGAGCCCTCAGGATACACAGCTTCAGCGTGGACGACACATGGTCCACCTGGAGCAGCTCTAGTAGGAGCTCCAGTGCTCCCTCGTGCAGCAGCGCAGTGAGGCCCTGTGGGCACTCGGCCAAGCAGGAAGCCAGCTTAGCTCCAGCTTTCAGCTGCCTGAGGTTTAGAGCAATGGGTTGGGTCAGAGCTATCTCCATACTAAGACCCTGAAGAGCCCATTGGACCAGAGCTCTAATAGGCCCCTCCCATTCCCCCTGTCCAATCAGAAAGCCCAGCCCTCTAGCGAGCAGCCCTGATGCCTGCTCGAGGGCCGTGACCCAGCGGGAGTCACGGTCCTCTCCTATCCCAGCCAGGAGCTCTCTCATCTGGGCAACAACCTCAGCCTCTGCCCCTTCTCCACCTCCAGGCCCCTCTGGACCAACACACACAGCCCCCCTAGCCCTCTCCAGCTGGGAGTCGAAGCGGGTCTTGTAGGGAGGGGTGAAGTAGAGCAGTGGGCGTAGCTCTCTTTCGTAGGGGTCGTACTGGACTGGGGGCACAGAGGCCAGGTCTTCAGGGGTGTAGTCAATGTCAAAACTGGGCAGCTTAAAACTACCATTGTCCAAGTCATCCTCATCACTACTGATCTCCTCATAACCATCACCTGGAGAGAGGAGGGAGGGTGAGGAGGGAGGGTGAGGAGGGAGGGTGAGGAGGGAGGGTGAGGAGGGAGAAATATTGTAAAACAACAAAAACACAAACACAGCAAAAGAAAAGGCCTCACTCACAACACTCACATAAGTTGTAAAACATTAATAACATGATGAAATTACAGTTCACTCAACCAAGAGTTAAGAATGTTAGGGAACCACAGCAGACAGGCACAATTAGTTTGTCATGCAAGAGGATCTGATACTACAGCAGCAACAGCCATGGCTCTAAGCCTTATTATTACAACTGGTTAGGCTGGTTATAACAGCACAGAGCAGGCTGTAGGGTGGAGGGGTCTGAGCAGGGTGTAGGGTTAGGGTGGAGGGGTCTGAACAGGGTGTAGGGTTGAGGGGTCTGAGCAGGGTGTAGGGTAGAGGGGTCTGAGCAGGGTGTAGGGTTAGGGTGGAGGGGTCTGAACAGGGTGTAGGGTTGAGGGGTCTGAGCAGGGTGTAGGGTTGAGGGGTCTGAGCAGGGTGTAGGGTTGGGGTTGAGGGGTCTGAGCAGGGTGTAGGGTTAGGGTGGAGGGGTCTGAGCAGGGTGTAGGGTTAGGGTGGAGGGGTCTGAACAGGGTGTAGGGTTGAGGGGTCTGAGCAGGGTGTAGGGTGGAGGGGTCTGAGCAGGGTGTAGGGTTGAGGGGTCTGAGCAGGGTGTCGGGTTGAGGGGTCTGAGCAGGGTGTAGGGTTAGGGTTGAGGGGTCTGAGCAGGGTGTAGGGTTAGGGTGGAGGGGTCTGAGCAGGGTGTAGGGTTAGGGTGGAGGGGTCTGAGCAGGGTGTAGGGTTAGGGTGGAGGGGTCTGAACAGGGTGTAGGGTTGAGGGGTCTGAGCAGGGTGTAGGGTAGAGGGGTCTGAACAGGGTGTAGGGTTGAGGGGTCTGAGCAGGGTGTAGGGTGGAGGGGTCTGAGCAGGGTGTAGGGTTTAGGGGTCTGAGCAGGGTGTAGGGTTAGGGTTGAGGGGTCTGAGCAGGGTGTAGGGTTGAGGTGGAGGGGTCTGAGCAGGGTGTAGGGTTAGGGTGGAGGGGTCTGAGCAGGGTGTAGGGTTAGGGTGGAGGGGTCTGAGCAGGGTGTAGGGTTAGGGTGGAGGGGTCTGAACAGGGTGTAGGGTTGAGGGGTCTGAGCAGGGTGTAGGGTAGAGGGGTCTGAACAGGGTGTAGGGTTGAGGGGTCTGAGCAGGGTGTAGGGTGGAGGGGTCTGAGCAGGGTGTAGGGTTTAGGGGTCTGAGCAGGGTGTAGGGTTAGGGTTGAGGGGTCTGAGCAGGGTGTAGGGTTGAGGGGTCTGAGCTGGGTGTAGGGTTGAGGGGTCTGAGCAGGGTGTAGAGTTGAGGGGTCTGAGCAGGGTGTAGTGTTGAGGGGTCTGAGCAGGGTGTAGGGTTGAGGGGTCTGAGCAGGGTGTAGGGTTGAGGGGTCTGAGCAGGGTGTAGGGTTAGGGTTGAGGGGTCTGAGCAGGGTGTAGTGTTGAGGGGTCTGAGCAGGGTGTAGGGTTGAGGGGTCTGAGCAGGGTGTAGGGTTAGGGTTGAGGGGTCTGAGCAGGGTGTAGGGGTCTGAGCAGGGTGTAGGGTGGAGGGGTCTGAGCAGGGTGTAGGGTTGAGGGGTCTGAGCAGGGTGTAGGGTGGAGGGGTCTGAACAGGGTGTAGGGTTGAGGGGTCTGAGCAGGGTGTAGGGTTGAGGGGTCTGAGCTGGGTGTAGGGTTGAGGGGTCTGAGCAGGGTGTAGGGTTGAGGGGTCTGAGCAGGGTGTAGGGTTGAGGGGTCTGAGCAGGGTGTAGGGTTGAGGGGTCTGAGCAGGGTGTAGGGTTGAGGGGTCTAAGCAGGGTGTAGGGTTAGGGTTGAGGGGTCTGAGCAGGGTGTAGTGTTGAGGGGTCTGAGCAGGGTGTAGGGTTAGGGTTGAGGGGTCTGAGCAGGGTGTAGGGGTCTGAGCAGGGTGTAGGGTGGAGGGGTCTGAGCAGGGTGTAAGATTGAGGGGTCTGAGCAGGGTGTAGGGTTGAGGGGTCTGAGCAGGGTGTAGGGTTAGGGTTGAGGGGTCTGAGCAGGGTGTAGGGGTCTGAGCAGGGTGTAGGGTTAGGGTTGAGGGGTCTGAGCAGGGTGTAGGGTTAGGGTTGAGGGGTCTGAGCAGGGTGTAGGGGTCTGAGCAGGGTGTAGGGTGGAGGGGTCTGAGCAGGGTGTAAGATTGAGGGGTCTGAGCAGGGTGTAGGGTGGAGGGGTCTGAGCAGGGTGTAGGGTGGAGGGGTCTGAGCAGGGTGTAAGATTGAGGGGTCTGAGCAGGGTGTAGGGTTGAGGGGTCTGAGCAGGGTGTAGGGTTGAGGGGTCTGAGCAGGGTGTAGGGTTAGGGTTGAGGGGTCTGAGAAGGGTGTAGTGTTGAGGGGTCTGAGCAGGGTTAGGGTTGAGGGGTCTGAGCAGGGTATAGGGTTGAGGGGTCTGAGCAGGGTATAGGGTTGAGGGGTCTGAGCAGGGTGTAGGGTTGAGGGGTCTGAGCAGGGTATAGGGTTGAGGGGTCTGAGCAGGGTGTAGGGTTAGGGTTGAGGGGTCTGAGCAGGGTATAGGGTTGAGGGGTCTGAACAGGGTGTAGGGTTGAGGGGTCTGAGCAGGGTATAGGGTTGAGGGGTCTGAACAGGGTGTAGGGTTGAGGGGTCTGAGCAGGGTGCAGGGTTAGGGTTGAGGGGTCTGAGCAGGGTATAGGGTTGAGGGGTCTGAGCAGGGTGTAGGGTTAGGGTTGAGGGGTCTGAGCAGGGTGTAGGGTTGAGGGGTCTGAGCAGGGTGCAGGGTTAGGGTTGAGGGGTCTGAGCAGGGTGTAGGGTTAGGGTTGAGGGGTCTGAGCAGGGTGTAGGGTTGAGGGGTCTGAGCAGGGTGTAGGGTTGAGGGGTCTGAGCAGGGTGCAGGGTTAGGGTTGAGGGGTCTGAGCAGGGTGTAGGGTTAGGGTTGAGGGGTCTGAGCAGGGTGTAGGGTTGAGGGGTCTGAGCAGGGTGTAGGGTTAGGGTTGAGGGGTCTGAGCAGGGTGTAGGGTTGAGTGGTCTGAGCAGGGTGTAGGGTTGAGGGGTCTGAGCAGGGTGTAGGGTTGAGGGGTCTGAGCAGGGTGTAGGGTTGAGGGGTCTGAGCAGGGTGTAGGGTTGAGGGGTCTGAGCAGGGTGTAGGGTGGAGGGGTCTGAGCAGGGTGTAGGGTTAGGGTTGAGGGGTCTGAGCAGGGTGTAGGGTTGAGTGGTCTGAGCAGGGTGTAGGGTGGAGGGGTCTGAGCAGGGTGTAGGGTGGAGGGGTCTGAGCAGTGTGTAGGGTGGAGGGGTCTGAGCAGGGTGTAGGATTGTGGGGTCTGAGCAGGGTGTAGGGTTGAGGGGTCTGAGCAGGGTGTAGGATTGAGGGGTCTGAGCAGGGTGTAGGATTGAGGGGTCTGAGCAGGGTGTAGGGTTGAGGGGTCTGAGCAGGGTGTAGGGGTCTGAGCAGGGTGTAGGGTTGGGGGTCTGAGCAGGGTGTAGGGTGGAGGGGTCTGAGCAGGGTGTAGGATTGAGGGGTCTGAGCAGGGTGTAGGGTTGAGGGGTCTGAGCAGGGTGTAGGGTTGAGGGGTCTGAGCAGGGTGTAGGATTGAGGGGTCTGAGCAGGGTGTAGGGGTCTGAGCAGGGTGTAGGGTTGAGGGGTCTGAGCAGGGTGTAGGATTGAGGGGTCTGAACAGGGTGTAGTGTTGAGGGGTCTGAGCAGGGTGTAGGGTTGAGTGGTCTGAGCAGGGTGTAGGGTTGAGGGGTCTGAGCAGGATGTAGGGTTGAGGGGTCTGAGCAGGGTGTAGGATTGAGGGGTCTGAGCAGGGTGTAGGGTTGAGTGGTCTGAACAGGGTGTAGTGTTGAGGGGTCTGAGCAGGGTGTAGGGTTGAGTGGTCTGAACAGGGTGTAGGGTTGAGTGGTCTGAACAGGGTGTAGGGTTGAGGGGTCTGAGCAGGGTGTAGGGTTGAGGGGTCTGAGCAGGGTGTAGAATTGAGGGGTCTGAGCAGGGTGTAGGGTTGAGGGGTCTGAGCAGGGTGTAGGATTGAGGGGTCTGAGCAGGGTGTAGGATTGAGGGGTCTGAGCAGGGTGTAGGGTTGAGGGGTCTGAGCAGGGTGTAGGATTGAGGGGTCTGAGCAGGGTGTAGGGTTGAGGGGTCTGAGCAGGGTGTAGGATTGAGGGGTCTGAGCAGGGTGTAGGGTTGAGGGGTCTGAGCAGGGTGTAGGATTGAGGGGTCTGAGCAGGGTGTAGGGTTGAGGGGTCAGAGCAGGGTGTAGGGTTGAGGGGTCTGAGCAGGGTGTAGGGGTCTGAACAGGGTGTAGGGTTGAGGGGTCTGAGCAGGGTGTAGGGTTGAGTGGTCTGAGCAGGGTGTAGGATTGAGGGGTCTGAGCAGGGTGTAGGGTTGAGGGGTCTGAGCAGGGTGTAGGGTTGAGGGGTCTGAGCAGGGTGTAGGGTTGAGTGGTCTGAGCAGGGTGTAGGGTTGAGGGGTCTGAGCAGGGTGTAGGGTTGAGGGGTCTGAGCAGGGTGTAGGGTTGAGGGGTCTGAACAGCATGCCAGAGCACACACACACTGTCTGTCCTGCCGTCACACAGGAGCCCCCCTACCTTCCTCCATCTCTTCCTCCTCCTCACCCTCATCCTCCTCCTCCTCCTCTTCCTCCTCCTCAGGGGCGCTACACTCCGTCCGTGCATCGTCCTCTTCTTCCGGCTCTTCATCCTCTTCCTCCTCCCCCTCTTCCTCAGGCTCGGCGTCTGAGTAGGGTTCGTCGGCAGGCAGTGAGCTGCGCTCAGGTGAGACCACCTCCAGGTAGTCCTCCCCTCTTTCAGTCGGCTCCGCCTTGGCCACTCCAACTGAGACAGTCACCATGGACACCACAGTCGGTTATCACGGCAACCAAAGAGGGCATCAGGTATACACGGATACAAGCTTACACAAATACATGGAAATGTTTCTTTTGGCAAGGTTATCTAGTTGAATATACAGTATGAAATCTGTCCCTGTGAGATGAACATAGAGACGCAGAGAAGTGTGTGTGTGTGTGTGTGTGTTACCGGTCACTGGAACCGGCTCCTCATCATCATCATCTGGTGGGGGCGGTCCAGGAGGGGTGCGGGGGCCTCTGGGAGCTGGTCTGGGGGGACTGACATTATACTGCTCCTCCTTATCCCACTCTGAGACACACACAGTTTAGTCCACCTTGTGTTTTCCCTTTTGCCATGGAAAGTATGATAGTATTGTGATAGTGGTATCCTGGCAACCCTAGTATGAGTCTTTACCCACCTTGTTTGATGATCCTGTTGAGGCCAGTCTGTTGTTGTGGGGGTGGGGGAGGGGGAGGTGGGGGAGAGTCCCGGTCGTGACCATGTGACCTTTCTGCTGTACCGTACACCGCCACCGTCAGACTGGTGTACCATCCACGCAGCACCAGTCCGTCTGTGTTCACCTACACAACACACACACTCACCATTACAAACACACAGCGACACACACAACACAGTTCACCTGTAGAGAGAACAGTGACCTTTCTACAGACAGAGGGGGAGGAGTCTTTACCTTTCCATTGGGCCTGAAAACGATGGACTTGTTTTCGTCATATTCAAAACTGTAAGGACGAGACAGCGAGAGAAAGAGAGACAGAATTATCACATTTCCATTAGTAGTGGAGCAGGCTACAGTAGAGGGGCTGATGTACTGTAAGTTCTCTCTCAGGTGAACAACAACGGCCTGTGAGCTCTTGACTAACATTAGGTTGTGCCTGTGTTCGCTGTTGGAATGATCGATGTGGCATTCTGGGTTCTACATTCTGTTGTGTGTGATTCTGCAGGTGCAGCAACAGGGCTAAGTTTCTGGCGACCCGTCTCGGAGTGAACAAGGACTAAGACAGTCGTCACAGATTGGTCTCTGCCCTGACAGGTTCTACAGGTGAGACTTGAGCTCTCAAATACTTTTATAGACACATTCTGGGAAGTGAAAAAAAGGGAGGGGCGGGGAGAGAGAAATAGACAGATACTGGGAGGGCAGGAGCGACAGAGAGAGACAGAGGAAGAGGTAGAGAGAGAGGGATACAGACAGAGAGAGGAAGAGGTAGAGAGAGAGGGATACAGACAGAGAGAGGAAGAGGTAGAGAGAGAGGGATACAGACAGAGAGAGGAAGAGGTAGAGAGAGGAAGAGGTAGAGAGAGAGGGATACAGACAGAGAGAGGAAGAGGTAGAGAGAGAGGGATACAGACAGAGAGAGGAAGAGGTAGAGAGAGATGGATACAGAGCTTGAGAGAAGTATAGGTATATTCGAGAACCCCTCTTTGGAAACAAGTGCTTTAATTAATACTTTTAAGTGCTATCCTCTGGGTCCACATTGTACATTTCTGTTGTGTATGTCTTTTACACAAATACATTCAATTCAAATAGAAGGTACAAAGTGTTACTGACCTGCCCAGTCTGTGGAAGCAGGCGTTGCTGGGTTTAGTGAGGTTGTTGAAGAAAAGCTCCAGCTGGAAGGAATGAGGCGATGTCTCCCTGGAAACACAGACAGGAACAGGATATGACATCACCACTCAGCCCCCCTTTCAGCCACATGAGAGATCCCGTCTGTCCGGCTACGATTACCTCACAAATCACCCAACTACCCCGGTGAGAATGAGGCCAAACTGAACATTACAGCTCTGGGGCCTCATTTATCAATATTGTGTAGAAACTTCTATTAAATAGTTCTTACGAACAGAATTTAGAATGTTCGTAAACATAGAAAAAGTGTGATTTATCAAACAATCCTACGAGCTTCATGCGTACACCGGTAGGAGATAATCGTTGATAAATACCAAATGTTCTCAGCCCCAGTGCTCGTGCACGACCTTGGCTATTTGCATTTTGAAATGCCCCCAATTAATCATACAAAATCATCCCTTTAAAGCCCGTGGGGAATATACCACACCGTACCAGGATATACAACGTTGCAACCAAAGAAAGCTAAGAAAATAGGAGGTGCTAGTGTCAGAGATTGAGTACAACCAAAAGGGTTTATTTGTCTCTCTCAGTTGTGGCTTGACCAGTAAAACCATTAAGACTATGAGTTGCGTTAGCAATGGTAAATCTACTTCAAATGAGTAGACAACAGTCAGGAATAAGCCATCCATCCTCAACAGCTCCTTCCTGTAGGCGTATAGGCCAACATTGGCCACTACATTCAGCAGCGTCTTCTGCCCGTCACATAAATGATCACCTGCACATTAAGAGTGGAAGCCTTTTCTGTCCACATAGTTCAACTCGTTTTGGGATGGTGCTTTTATGGCGATGTGGGTGCCGTCTATTGCTCCGTTCGTATTTGGGAACCCATTGATGGCAAAGAAACCCCTCTTGACTTCAACCTGTTGGGCGACGGTGTAAGGAAATTGTACGTTACAGTTTGTTTTACTGATGATTGCATCCAACACACTGTCTCATCGAAGTTGTGAGATGCCGATCGGCAAGCTCCCGATGCCAAAACCTGAGGGTGGACAGCACTTGGATGTGCACCGGAATGGCATGTGGTTGCCTTTTTAAAGTAAGTCTTAAGTCCTCACAGAAATCCTATAAGATTGGCTCATCACATATCATTTTCCAAAACCAATCGTTACTTTCTGAGAAAGATCATACTACTGCACAGATACTACTGCACTGTTGAAGCTACGAACACAAGCATTTCGCTACACCTGCAATAACACCTGTTAAATATGTGTAAAATTTGATCAACCTCTCATTCAATTTCCCATTATCTCAAGTCTTTTATCATATTTCAACAATGGTTTCACTTTCACACGTGCCTCTAACTTTGGGCTCCCGAGTTGCGCAGCGGTCTAAGGCACTGCATCTCAGTACAAGAGGCATCACTACAGTCCCTGGTTCGAATCACATCCTTCCGTAATTGGGCGTCCCATAGGGTGGCGCACAATTGGCCCAGCATCGTCTGGGTTTGGCCGGGGTAGGCCGTCATTGTAAATAAGAATTTGTTCTTAACTGACTTGCCTAGTTAAATAAATTTTAAATTAAAAAAAACAAAACAAATGACTGTACTTTATGTGAATTATTATAGTAACAAATGCACTGGTGCTCAAATGATATGCCTGTCAAGATATGTTGCATGAATTCACAATGGAAATACAATGACATCAAAAATGATTGAATTATTACTCCATCACAATTTCAGACATTTTAAACATATATTTCCCCCCCATTCTACGCTTGACAGTTCCCTTACACGTCGATCACACCGACAGCGTCATTACGTTTGGTACACTAGAAGTACATTCCCAATGGAATTCTGCGTTTGGTACACTAGAAGTACATTCCCAATGGAATGCTGCGTTTGGTACACTAGAAGTACATTCCCAATGGAACGCTGCGTTTGGTACACTAGAAGTACATTCCCAATGGAACGCTGCGTTTGGTACACTAGAAGTACATTCCCAATGGAATGCTGCGTTTGGTACACTAGAAGTACATTCCCAATGGAATGCTGCGTTTGGTACACTAGAAGTACATTCCCAATGGAATGCTGCGTTTGGTACACTAGAAGTACATTCCCAATGGAATGCTGCGTTTGGTACACTAGAAGTACATTCCCAATGGAATGCTGCGTTTGGTACACTAGAAGTACATTCCCAATGGAATGCTGCGTTTGGTACACTAGAAGTACATTCCCAATGGAATGCTGCGTTTGGTACACTAGAAGTACATTCCCAATGGAACGCTGCGTTTGGTACACTAGAAGTACATTCCCAATGGAATGCTGCGTTTGGTACACTAGAAGTACATTCCCAATGGAATGCTGCGTTTGGTACACTAGAAGTACATTCCCAATGGAACGCTGCGTTTGCCTTGCAGAATTGCGTTACAGTTTGTTCTATGTGGTGCATACATTGGATTTATTGAATTTATGCATCAAAATTGTATGGTAGACGGTTTGCCATTAATGGTAGCAGAAGGTGAATGTTGAACTTTCGTTGAACACATATCCAGATGATGCTGCGTACCATTTTGTGCAATGAGGCTGTAGGTGTGATCAAGGCATTATTCCACCACTTGGCACTGTGTGAGCACGGTCATGGCAAATGTTCATATTGATAAATCGCACACTTTGCGCGGAAATGATCCCACGCATGGTTTGCGCACATATTTGTGCCTGTGCATGATTGTTTGAGGCCCCTGAAGTTCCCCTCACACACATCCCAGTCTCAGATGTCACATGCACATAGCTAGGAGTATATATTTATTTAGCTCTCCCTTATACACCTTGAATGATGGTTTCTTACCCGAATGCCCGGTTGTCTGGCAGGCTGGTGTGTGCTTTAATTCCAGGGGGAATGACGCGCACCTCTGTGATCAGGACCCCATACGGGAACCGCACCACATCCACATTGGTCAGCTACAGACAGAACACATTTTAATAATTTCACTTTAAGGCCTACCACATCCGTTGTATTCAGCGTATGTGAACAATAAAATGTGATTAGATTTTTATTTAGACCATGTTAGTGCACAACAGAAACAGTCAGCACTTTTTGTGCCATACAAAAACAAAAAGGGACAACTGGGAATTTCGTGTATTCATCTGCAGACAGTAACTGTAGGCTATATCTGTAAAGATGAACAGTATGAAAACTGTCTGTGTAACGTAAACAGTGTGAATCGCTAACTAGCAAGTAAACGTACACGTTAGCTGTTTGACTAGCAAGCGGGTAAACAATCTGCGCACACGCCGTTGCCGACTGTCCCGTTATCTGTTATGGCTAGCTAGTTTCGCGTATCCCTATCCCCGCTGCAACTCTATAAGAGACCACTGAATATAAGAACCCGTAACCTACTTAAAAACGTAATACCTTGCTAGGAAACAATGCATCACACTTAGTTTGGAAGGACGAGTTAGTTATTATGCAAGGTGGCCACTGTGTTAGCATTAGCCTAGGGGAACGGGGGGATCAGAAGCTGTAGTTAGCTAGCTAACTGGAATCTCAGCAAAGTACACTCATGGGATAAAATAGAAAGTGGTATTAACATATTTAACTACCTCTGCACTTTGATGTTTGAACGTATCCAGAAAAAGAAGCTCCGTTAAAGTGTCACCCGCCATGTTTTTCTGTTTTCACTTGGGGTAAACTTCCGGATCTAGCCACAACGGTTTCCGGGTTTTAAAACTCGACGGCAAGCAGTTCTGTAAAGACAGACCCCGAATCAGTTTAAACCTAACTTGTTTCTAATGTGTAAAAATACAAACTGATCTGAAATCGGTGCATAGTGGAGAGTTCATCCAACGTTATTCAGGCTTCTGCCAATGGCACTCTCATAATAAGTTATTAAAGATGCCGTAATAAAACAGGCAGTAAGCCTGACTTTGAATATTTGATATACTGTATGTATTTTACAATAGCCTAAATGAAAACAATATTTATACAATATTTATACATATTTTTCATCACTGTTTATTTTTAAATAGGCCTTATAAACTTTATTGTAATGATTTCACTGATTTGCCACGATTGGCTGGTCTCAATATTTTCTCAGCTGTAGCAGAAATGCAGAAAACAACATTATGTTACATTACATTGTTTTCAATAACATTTCCCACTGCAGCCTATATGCCAAGCGTAGCATTTGGAAATAGCCTATGCACTCGTCTACTCATGAATAGAGATAAAAAAAACTAGGTAATAATCAGTTTGTAGGTTAGTATATGAGATTGTTGTTCTTCTCATGTATGTTGTTCAGGTTGGGTCGATGGGTTTGTCGCGATGCCGTGCCACGTCCCTGTTTGAAAGCACCAATAGGGACAGCACTCAGAAAGAGAAGGGGTATATTCATTACATAAACCGTTTACAGGTTATGAACCAAACGAGAGGAAACAGAGGAAACAATAGTTTCTATTGGACAAATGCAGGTAGGTCCTTCTCCGTTTCGTCTCCGTTTAAGAAGCGCTTTGCAACAGAATTGGCGTAATGAATACGCCCCATGCAGGTAGCTACCTGGGTCACGTGGTCCGCATCGCACACAGGTAGGTGCATCACAAAAAAGGGAACATTCAGCCATTACACTGCGATGAGGTGTGCCAGAGATTTTGCATAGATTATCAAGCAATCAAGAAGCCACTAAAAATATCTGGAGTTGCTGAGCACACCTTTGCGCATAGGTGTCTGGGTGTGGGTGGCTGGATTCTTTGGGTTCTATACTGTTCTGGGGGTGTAGCTGTAGTTTATTTTCTATTACTTTGGGTGTAATTAGAGTAGGTTCTTTTTGTATTTATCCTGAAAATGACGGCTCAGGTAGACTACCTGGCGGTGTTGTTCACCACCACATCTGGCGCGAGCGGAGACCTCTTGGGTTCGGACGAGACGGAGCTCGAGCAGTTGGTGTGGCAGCTCGTGGACTTGAAGAACAAAAAGGTAATCTTTAAAATATTTTCCTTTCTTTATTAAGAGAATATGATAAAGACTATTAAAAAAAATTCAGGAGGAGCTAGAGGAGGTAATCTATAGAAAGACAAAGTATTCATCCAACATAACCAGAATGCTCTCGGCGTCAATGTGCCCTATTTGTTTTAATAGACGACCACCTTTCTTCTGATTATGAGGTCTAATGACAAAACTGATCATAAGTTAGCCATAAATCGGCTACTCCATTATGCATATTAAAGTGTGTATTTAAGTGTACACATTGTTATTTTAAATGTACTGAAGTGTGTGTGTTTTCTCTCTGGTCCAGTTGGGAAAGGTGAATGAGGTGTTAATACGGCCTGAGCACTCGGACCTTACAGAAGATTGTCTGGGGGAGAGAGAGGACAGCGAGGAGTCTGTCTCTACAGTCACAGGCTTGGAGCACGCGCTAAACCAGGTACAGACAGTATCTGTTGTCTCGTGGTTTTTTATGAAATACATGTTTGACCTCATCATATTCTGCTTTGCCATCCATTCCTCCTTCACTTTAAATCAGAGGCACCGATGCATTGATTGGAGTTTTATAACAATTTATTGTTTATTTAGGCCTTGATCCTGAGATATCTAATTATAATTGGCTAATAATGAACCATCGTTTTCGATCCCTATAGATTTGATGGCATTTTACTTGACAGCCTGAGGGACATTTATAAAAGTCCATTGAGTGATGAGGAGGTGTGGATCTTTAGAGCTTAGTAATGCAAATGACCCCCCAATTAGCATAATGAGGCTCATACAACTAGCAATTAAAGTGCTTGTTCTCTGAAACCAAAAATATAAACCATACATAGACAAAAGACAATAGACAGACATACACACACAAACATCGATGACATCACCCCACAAATCGTTTCCAGCCACTCGAAAGTAACAACAAGCCATTCAAGTTGGACTTTATCACAAGCAGTAATTTGTAAGCCTATATTTGGATGTTTTTGTAAATATTTTGTCTTCATGGTAATACTTTCCATTAAGGTAGACTCAGTTTAAATAGTCTATAAACAGCATTAATAGGTTGTTTATTAGTCAGTAGTAAACAGTTATAACTCATTGGATGAAATTGTGTACTGTGGTCAACGTTTTGGCGCTTGCTGAATAATGAGATTATAAATGGCTGCATTGATATTCATCATTACCAGAATAATGATCACACTTTCAACCAATAAAATGTTAGTGGATTTTCAATATTACCAGTGAGTTGTTCTGTAATTGTTTATTACAGATGTATTATCTGATATTGATTTAAAGAGTTTACATTGTAGCTGATCTCTTCCTATGTTTTGAACAGTTCCATCTGAGATTGACCAATGAGGTGAACAGCTTGGGCGGGGGCACGTCAGTGTGTGTGTGTACGGACGGGCAGCTCCACATTCGCCAGGTTCTCCACCCCGAAGCTGCGGGCAAGGTAAGGGTACAGGCTGGCAGGGCGGGGAGCACAATTACCTCCAGCAGAAGCGTTTGGTGTTCACAGAACCATAAAGAAATGTGTTATGTCTGCTGTTCTGTCAAGATCCTGCTCTACATGATGTTGAAATGGGAGGTTGTCTTGACATATTGTCTTGGCTTTGTTTGAACATGAACGCGCGCACACACACAAGCACACACACACACACACACACACACACACACACACACACACACACACACACACACACACACACACACACACACACACACACACACACACACACACACACACACACACACACACACACACACACACACACACACACCGTTCTCCTATTACATCTTGAGTCCCCCCCTCACATCTAGTATGTTATACAGACCCATGGGGAACCTAACTTTATTGACATGAGTAAATATGTAAATGAGGGTAGTAAACAGACAGCGTAGCTCCTGATACGACCCAACACCTAACAGCTGTCAATGGTAGGCTGCACATGTTCTCTTCCTCCTCTCTACTGTTCAATCAATAATAATATGGTCAGAACGTTTTTAAAGGGGCATACTACAGTATATTTGGTCCGTGCAAGACTCAAACTCTGGTGATCCAAGCACATGCCACATTCAGTTCCCCTGGGTTAATGTATGTGACTTTACCCACTGGGCACACACTGGTTGAATCAACGTTGTTTCCACGTCATTTCAATAGAATTACGTTGAACCAACTTGGAATAGACGTTGAATTGACGTCTGTGCCCAGTGTGTAATGTCTGCAGTTGTCTTCCTCGGCAGAACCTGGCACTGCCAGAATGTTTCAACTCCTTTTTTGACCTGAAGAAAGAGTTCAGGAAGCACTTCCCCTCTGCAGACACCAAGAGCCTGGAGGTGCAGTACATGGCAGAATGTATCCTTACAACTGAGAAACACAGCAAAGACACTCACAGCAATGACACTCACAGCAATGACACTCACAGCAATGACACTCACAGCAAAGACACTCACAGCAATGACACTCACAGCAATGACACTCACAGCAATGACACTCACAGCAATGACACTCACAGCAATGACACTCACAGCAAAGACACTCACAGCAATGACACTCACAGCAATGACACTCACAGCAATGACACTCACAGCAATGACACTCACAGCAATGACACTCACAGCAAAGACACTCACAGCAATGACACTCACAGCAAAGACACTCACAGCAATGACACTCACAGCAATGACACTCACAGCAAAGACACTCACAGCAATGACACTCACAGCAATGACACTCACAGCAATGACACTCACAGCAAAGATACTCACAGCAATGACACTCACAGCAAAGATACTCACAGCAATGACACTCACAGCAAAGACACTCACAGCAATGACACTCACAGCAATGACACTCACAGCAATGACACTCACAGCAATGACACTCACATCAATGACACTCACAGCAAAGATACTCACAGCAATGACACTCAGAGCAAAGATACTCACAGCAAAGATACTCACAGCAATGACACTCACAGCAATGACACTCACAGCAATGACACTTGGTTCATTTTACAGCTTTGCATGAACCCTGCTTCTGTAGTGTAGCTTCATGCCGTTAGTGCATGTGTGTGTGTGTGATCGCGCGTGCATGGTTGTGAGAGAGAGAGAGCACGAGAGTGTGTCTGATACTGACACACTCCCATGGGGGAGGCGTCTGCAGGCCTCAGGGTGTTGGCTGTGGGACTAGAGGTTTTGAAATGCAAATAGAGACACAATTGACGTGTCTCACTGTAGCTCCAAGAGGAACATGCTGTGTGTTGAGCCAACAGGACCAGCCCTACACACCTACCAGGAAGCAGGACTAACACACACACACATGCACACACACACCTTGCTTGCTCCTCTCCTGTAGTTTTCTCCTTGACCACGGTTTCCTCAGCTCTCAGTGTAACTGTGGAGCCAGTAGCCATATTGGAGCCGCCGGCCGTACTGGATCCAACGGCTGTGTTGGATCCGACGGCCATGTTGTCACCGGTCACATCAGCACTGCAGGTCCAGACCATGGCCAACATCGTCCTAGCCCTGCTATTGGAACCCTTATGTGAGTGACACACTAACTTACACAAACTCTGACTTTTCTCACAATGTTGTCATTGTTGCTTATCTTTGACTTCTGCTCTGGTCTTCTGTTTGTTGTAGGTCACACATTCTCAAACCCAGAGAGAGTCACTGAGAAGTTTGAAAGCGGCACTTGGTAACTAGACTCGTTAAGATAGATTAGCAGTAAGGTAGATGATATGATACTATTCATTGGTGTTCTTACATAGTTGGATGGAGCGGGTGAGTGATTTGATGCTAACTGGTGTGTGTGTGTGTGTGTCCGTGTGCGCGCGTGTGTGTAGCAGTAAGATGGAGCGTGTGTGTGACAACACAGTGATCAGAGCAAGGGGGTTGCCGTGGCAGTCATCTGACCAGGACATCGCTCGCTTCTTCAGAGGACTCAACATTGCCAAGTATGTGTGTTCAGTGTCTAGTGGTGTGTTGTGTTTGACTCGTTGCTGTTATGATGGTGTGTAGTGTATTGAAATAGTTTTAATAGCTGTAATGCTGTGTGTTGTCCAGAGGTGGTGCTGCGTTGTGTCTGAACGCCCAGGGTCGGAGGAACGGAGAGGCTATGGTCCGCTTCATCAGTGAAGAGCACAGAGACATGGCCCTGCAGAGACACAAACACCACATGGGCAACAGATACATAGAGGTCATCTGTTAATAACCTATTATCAACCTATTACTAACCCTCACCCTAACCACCGATACATAGAGGGCATCTGTTAATAACCTATTAACAACCTATTACTAACCCTAACCCTAACCATCGATACATAGAGGTCATCTGTTAATAACCTATTATCAACCTATTATTAACCCTCACCCTAACCAACGATACATAGAGGTCATCTGTTAATAACCTATTAACAACCTATTACTAACCCTCACCTTAACCAACGATACATAGAGGTAATCTGTTAATAACCTATTAACAACCTATTACTAACCCTAACCAATGGTACATAGACATAACCTGTTAATAACCTATTACTGACCCTAACCAACTGTACATAGAGGTAACCTGTTAATAACCTATAATCAACCTATTACTAACCCTAACACTAACCAACGGTACATAGAGGTAACCTGTTAATAACCTATTACTGACCCTAACCAACGATACATAGAGGGAACCTGTTAATAACCTATAATCAACCTTTTACTAACCCTAACACTAACCAACGATACATACGTAGAGGTAACCTGTTAATAACCTATTATCAACCTTTTACTAACCCTACCACTAACCAACGATACATAGAGGTGACCTGTTAATAACCTATTATCAAACTTTTACTAACTCTATCTATGGTCTTGCTCAGATACTAACAACACCAGTAAATAAGTAAACGTAACCTGTAAGTAACAGCTGGAGCCCAAAGAGCAGGAGTTAATACACGGTCCCGTGTGGCTCAGTTGGTAGAGCATGGCGCTTGCAACGCCAGGGTTGTGGGTTCATTCCCCACGGGGGGACCAGGATGAATATGTATGAACTTTCCAATTTGTAAGTCGCTCTGGATAAGAACGTCTGCTAAATGACTTAAATGTAATGCCATGTCTTTTCTGCTGCAGGTGTACAAGGCAACAGGAGAGGACTTCCTTAAGATAGCAGGCGGTACCTCCAGTGAGGTGGCGTTGTTTCTGTCTCGTGAGGACCAGGTGATTGTCAGGATGAGAGGTCTTCCCTTCACCGCCACACCTGACCAGGTGCTGGCCTTCTTCTCCCAGGGGGAGGGGCCTAAAGAGGCGTGTCCT
>NC_052343.1:30721403-30866403 GCF_016432855.1 Salvelinus namaycush | reverse complement strand
AGTCATTGAGCTCTGGTGTGTAGTGATGGTGATGTCTAGTCATTGAGCTCTGGTGTGTAGTGATGGTGAAGTCTAGTCATTGAGCTCTGGTGTGTAGTGATGGTGATGTCTAGTCATTGAGCTCTGGTGTGTAGTGATGGGGATGTCTAGTCATTGAGCTCTGGTGTGTAGTGATGGTGATGTCTAGTCATTGAGCTCTGGTGTGTAGTGATGGTGATGTCTAGTCATTGAGCTCTGGTGTGTAGTGATGGGGATGTCTAGTCATTGAGCTCTGGTGTGTAGTGATGGGGATGTCTAGTCATTGAGCTCTGGTGTGTAGTGATGGAGTGGTCTAGTCATTGAGCTCTGGTGTGTAGTGATGGTGATGTCTAGTCATTGAGTTCTGGTGTGTAGTGATGGTGATGTCTAGTCATTGAGCTCTGGTGTGTAGTGATGGTGATGTCTAGTCATTGAGCTCTGGTGTGTAGTGATGGTGATGTCTAGTCATTGAGCTCTGGTGTGTAGTGATGGTGATGTCTAGTCATTGAGCTCTGGTGTGTAGTGATGGGGATGTCTAGTCATTGAGCTCTGGTGTGTAGTGATGGTGATGTCTAGTCATTGAGCTCTGGTGTGTAGTGATGGTGAAGTCTAGTCATTGAGCTCTGGTGTGTAGTGATGGTGATGTCTAGTCATTGAGCTCTGGTGTGTAGTGATGGGGATGTCTAGTCATTGAGCTCTGGTGTGTAGTGATGGTGATGTCTAGTCATTGAGCTCTGGTGTGTAGTGATGGTGATGTCTAGTCATTAAGCTCTGGTGTGTAGTGATGGGGATGTCTAGTCATTGAGCTCTGGTGTGTAGTGATGGTGATGTCTAGTCATTGAGCTCTGGTGTGTAGTGATGGTGATGTCTAGTCATTGAGCTCTGGTGTGTAGTGATGGGGATGTCTAGTCATTGAGCTCTGGTGTGTAGTGATGGAGATGTCTAGTCATTGAGCTCTGGTGTGTAGTGATGGTGATGTCTAGTCATTGAGCTCTGGTGTGTAGTGATGGTGATGTCTAGTCATTGAGCTCTGGTGTGTAGTGATGGTGATGTCTAGTCATTGAGCTCTGGTGTGTAGTGATGGGGATGTCTAGTCATTGAGCTCTGGTGTGTAGTGATGGTGATGTCTAGTCATTGAGCTCTGGTGTGTAGTGATGGGGATGTCTAGTCATTGAGCTCTGGTGTGTGGTGATGGTGATGTCTAGTCATTGAGCTCTGGTGTGTAGTGATGGGGATGTCTAGTCATTGAGCTCTGGTGTGTAGTGATGGTGATGTCTAGTCATTGAGCTCTGGTGTGTAGAGATGGCGATGTCTAGTCATTGAGCTCTGGTGTGTAGTGATGGGGATGTCTAGTCATTGAGCCTCTGGTGTGTAGTGATGGGGATGTCTAGTCATTGAGCTCTGGTGTGTAGTGATGGTGATATCTAGTCATTGAGCTCTGGTGTGTAGTGATGGGGATGTCTAGTCATTGAGCTCTGGTGTGTAGTGATGGGGATGTCTAGTCATTGAGCTCTGGTGTGTAGTGATGGTGATATCTAGTCATTGAGCTCTGGTGTGTAGTGATGGTGATGTCTAGTCATTGAGCTCTGGTGTGTAGTGATGGTGATGTCTAGTCATTGAGCTCTGGTGTGTAGTGATGGTGATATCTAGTCATTGAGCTCTGGTGTGTAGTGATGGTGATGTCTAGTCATTGAGCTCTGGCGTGTAGTGATGGTGATATCTAGTCATTGAGCTCTGGTGTGTAGTGATGGTGATGTCTAGTCATTGAGCTCTGGTGTGTAGTGATGGTGATATCTAGTCATTGAGCTCTGGTGTGTAGTGATGGTGATGTCTAGTCATTGAGCTCTGGTGTGTAGTGATGGTGATGTCTAGTCATTGAGCTCTGGTGTGTAGTGATGGTGATGTCTAGTCATTGAGCTCTGGTGTGTAGTGATGGTGATATCTAGTCATTGAGCTCTGGTGTGTAGTGATGGTGATGTCTAGTCATTGAGCTCTGGTGTGTAGTGATGGTGATATCTAGTCATTGAGCTCTGGTGTGTAGTGATGGTGATGTCTAGTCATTGAGCTCTGGTGTGTAGTGATGGTGATATCTAGTCATTGAGCTCTGGTGTGTAGTGATGGTGATGTCTAGTCATTGAGCTCTGGTGTGTAGTGATGGTGATGTCTAGTCATTGAGCTCTGGTGTGTAGTGATGGTGATGTCTAGTCATTGAGCTCTGGTGTGTAGTGATGGTGATATCTAGTCATTGAGCTCTGGTGTGTAGTGATGGTGATGTCTAGTCATTGAGCTCTGGTGTGTAGTGATGGGGATGTCTAGTCATTGAGCTCTGGTGTGTAGTGATGGCGATGTCTAGTCATTGAGCTCTGGTGTGTAGTGATGGTGATGTCTAGTCATTGAGCTCTGGTGTGTAGTGATGGGGATGTCTAGTCATTGAGCTCTGGTGTGTAGTGATGGTGATGTCTAGTCATTGAGCTCTGGTGTGTAGAGATGGAGATGTCTAGTCATTGAGCTCTGGTGTGTAGTGATGGTGATGTCTAGTCATTGAGCTCTGGTGTGTAGTGATGGTGATGTCTAGTCATTGAGCTCTGGTGTGTAGTGATGGAGATGTCTAGTCATTGAGCTCTGGTGTGTAGTGATGGTGATGTCTAGTCATTGAGCTCTGGTGTGTAGAGATGGAGATGTCTAGTCATTGAGCTCTGGTGTGTAGTGATGGTGATGTCTAGTCATTGAGCTCTGGTGTGTAGTCCCGTGTAGCTCAGTTGGTAGAGCATGGCACTTGCAATTCCAGGGTTGTGGGTTTTGATTCCGACCGGGGACCAGTATGAAAATGTGTGCACTCAACACTGTAAGTTGCTCTGGATGAGAGCGTCTGCTAAATGACTCAAATGTAAAACAGTCATGGTGATATAATAGTGAGGTCATTAGTGGGGTCAGGAGTCAAGCCCAAACACACGTCTGTAGAAACTAAAGGTTTTCATTGAGGAGGGTCGTTGTTGCAGAAGCCTCTCCTGGAAACAAACTACGACCGGACCATGTCACATAGCCATTGTAGACGACTGGGAAGCACACTGTAGTCTGCTCACAGCAGCCATCTTTAGAGGGGACCAGGGGATCTGTAGTTCTCTGTGTTCCGTGTTGGGCATGTGTCCTTTCCGTGTCCTTTCCTTGGCGTGTTGTCTAACTACCCCCCCACCCCCAATCCCCCCTCCCCAGGTCTGTCTCCTCCCTCCTACTCCTTCCCACCCGTCCCTTCCATCCTGCCAGCTGAGGCTGCCGGCCTCTTCCCTCCCATTGGGCAGGTGCTGCTGAGTCCCCGCCCCCTAGGACCTGGACACACCTACTACCCAGCTAGCACTCAGCTCTACATGAACTACACTGCATACTATCCCAGGTAAGGACTATTATGGGTTGTGGGGAAGGACATACACAAGGGTAGTTAATGATATCAGTGCCCCAGATAAGAACTGTTAGCCCCATAAACCATCCAGTCATACACTGTAAGTGCCTTGGGGGCTGGGAGGGAGGGGACATACACAAGGGTAGTTAATGACTGAACAGTAGTGTGGTATCAGAAGGAAGAGCAAACAGCACTAAGACCACAATGACCTTTCTCTCCCCTCCTCCCCTCCCCTCCCCTCCTCCCCTCCTCTCCCCCCCTCCCCTCCCCTCCCCTCCCCTCCCCCCTCTCTCCTCTCTTCTCCCCCCTCTCTCCTCTCTTCTCCCCCCTCTCTCCTCTCTTCTCACCCTCTCTCCTCTCTTCTCACTCTCTTCTCCCTCTCTCCTCTCTTCTCCCCCCTCTCTCCTCTCTTCTCCCTCCTCTCTCCTCTCTTTGCACTCTCTTCTCCCCCTCTCTCCTCTCTTCTCCCCCTCTCTCTCCTCTCTTCTCCCCCTCTCTCCTCTCTTCTCACTCTCTCCTCTCTCCTCCCCCTCCCTCTCTCCAGTCCCCCAGGTTCTCCCAACACTATAGGGTACTACCCCTCCCCCACCCCCCTGCCCTCCCCTGGGGGAGTGGTCCGTATGCATGGCCTCGCCTATAAAGAACTGCTCAACACCATTCAGGGATACCAGGTAAACTGTGTGTGTGTGTGTGTGTGTGTGTGTGTGTGTGTGTGTGTGTGTGTGTGTGTGTGTGTGTGTGTGTGTGTGTGTGTGTGTGTGTGTGTGTGTGTGTGTGTGTGTGTGTGTGTGTGTGTGTGTGTGTGTGCGTGCGCGTGTGTGCACTTGGACGTGTTTAACTATACTTGTGGGGAAGAGAAGTCCCCGCAAGAATAGTAAACAAACATGTTGTTAGTCCCCACAAGGTGAAATGCTATTTCTAGGAGGTTTATGGTTAAGGTTGGAATTAGTGTTAGGGTTAGAATTAGGTTTAGGTTTAGGAGCTAGGGTTAGTTTTAGGGTTAGGGGTTAGGTTTTGGCGTTAAGGTTAGGGTTAAGGTTAGGATAGGTTTAGGGGTTAGGAAAAATAGGATTTTGAATGAGACTGAATTGTGTGTCCCCACACGGTTAGATATACAAGACTGTGTGTACGTTCATGTGTGTTAGAGAAGATGTGTGTGTGTGCAATGTGACCGGTATAGTATGTGTTGCCGTGTCCTCATGTCTCACGGTTATCCAAAGGAAGTATTCAAATCTGCTAATGGAGGAGTGTACTATACTGTCAGGTATCCACTGTGTTTGCCTGGAGGCTATCAAACAAGTTAGTCAGGTCTACCCTCCCTGTTCTGTTCCCTCCCTCACAAACACCCCACAGGCATTCTGTTGGGTGGATCTCCACTGCCTGCATGGACTTGATTTACAAGAGGCTGCTCCTCACTGATACATACTCTAGGAAATAGCCAGTGAGTTCAGCCTGTGCTAATGAACACTAGTTTGTAAATGGAGGTGATACTATATACTGTAGATAAATCAGCAGTAAGCATCTTGTAAAGGCTGACTCTTCTGAACACACAGCCCAGCCTGTCTCAGTCCCCTGTGTCTCTGTCCCCCTCAACACTATAGTACGCTACTGAGGATGGCCTTGTGCATGCTCATGCTAACATGCACGATCACGATCCCTCCCGGACCCTGCTCACGCAGCCCAAAGAGTGGCTGTGTATTTAAGAGGTGTGTCCTAGGCAGGCGGAAGGTAAGGATTGGCTGACAGGGTCATGGGGCGTGTTTCTCCTTTCCTTCGTCTCCGGGACAATGTGGTTGTGGGTGTGGTTTGAGATCCCGGGTTACTAGGGGGTCACGGAGTCTAGCTAGGGGGGATTTCAATGCCCCAAACCACACACTGTAAAAAAAGATGATGGTTCCACCAGAGAATGTTGTGTTGATCGGGACACTGAGTAGAAGTTCCCCCCCAACCACTGGTCCAGGATCAGATGTCTTCTACCCCCTGATGGTTCACATTTGGATTATGTGTGTGTGTGTGGGGGGGGGGGGGGGGTGATCGTATCCTAGATCTGTGGTTAGGATTGGGTGTGTTGGATAATCTGATCCTAGATCTGTGGCAACCAGCTGCAATAGGATTGTGAGTTTGTTACAACATTTTTGTTGAGAAAACTCACAATCCTATTCCAGCTGATTTCCTTCTTGACATCTATATTTTTACAGTGCAGATCAGATTACCCCACAAACCCAAGGATCAGATTATCCCACACATCAAATCCTAACCTCAGATCTAGGATCAGATTACCCCACAAACCCAATCCTAACCTCTAGGATCAGAATACACCACACACCCAATCCTAACCTCAGATCTAGGATCAGATTTTTATTTTATTTAACTAGGCAAGTCAGTTAAGAACAAATTCTTATTTACAATGATGGCCAAGGAACAGTGAGTTAACCGCCTTGTTCAGGGGCAGAACGACAGATTTTTACCTTGTCAGCTCGGGGATTCGACCTAGCAACCACTTTGGTTACTGGCCCAACGCTCTAACCACATTCTCTGGTGGAACCTAGAACCGTACCTGTTCTATATGGTCAATTTCTACCTGGTGCTGTCTGACTCAGCCCTTCCAAGGTGTGTTCCCCTTTCCTCCCTGGGGCGCTGTAGTGTGCTAGATAGTGTTATCACTGCTGTACTAGTGTCAGGTGGGGAGGTGGTGGACTAGGTGATGGAATCCTCTGGTGCTGGGACAAGGAAACCTTCAAACCACATAGACTCCTTTCCTTGTACTGACGTTTTCTCTCTTTTCACTTCCCCTCTCTCCCTGCCTCTCTTCCTCTCTCTGTAGAGTCCTATGGAGGCATTGCCTGTACTGAGCAGTATGATTGGTCAGTCCAGCAGCGGTGATGCTCTGATGCCCTTCCCCCCTCTCCTGACCAAGCAGGGACGGCACTACCTGGACCTAAACATGCTGTAGAAGGCTCAAAGATCCACACACACTGACACTCACTACCCACAGACTATACCAGGGGTGTCAAACTCATTTTACCCCAAGGGCCGCAGTGGGGTTTCACCCAGATCTGGAGGGCCACATTGGGGTTTCACCCAGATCTGGAGGGCCACAGTGGGGTTTCACCCAGATCTGGAGGGCCACAGTGGGGTTTCACCCAGATCTGGAGGGCCACAGTGGGGTTTCACCCAGATCTGGAGAGCCACAGTGGGGTTTCACCCAGATCTGGAGGGCCACAGTGGGGTTTCACCCAGATCTGGAGGGCCACAGTGGGGTTTCACCCAGATCTGGAGAGCCACAGTGGGGTTTCACCCAGATCTGGAGGGCCACAGTGGGGTTTCACCCAGATCTGGAGGGCCACAGTGAAAAGTGGTTATATTTCCTTTTTTTATATATATATAAGACATGGCTCTCTATATTAAACTGTGCCGAAAGTTTGACACTCCTGCACCACAATATCACACAACACACACATGCATGCACCCCCCCCCCCTCCCCCTCCAACGGACATGTGGGGGAATGTCCTGGCCACCAGCTCTGATCTGTGTTCCCTGTCTGAGTTTTGTGGTATATACAGTGTATATGCATGAGAGCAGAAATGTATTTTATATCAGAGCTTTGCCTCAGCCAAACAGCAGCTCTGTCTTTATATTGCACATAGTATTTTTAAAAAGCTTTCTAGAGACGTTCTAAGATGTTACGTCTGTTAGAAGTAGAGCTGCGTTTAGTACTAATTATTGATCTGAACTTTTCTTCATGACTTGCATACATTTGTGTATGTGTGTAAGTGCTTGTGAATGCGTGTGTGTGTGTGTGTGTGTGTGGATGTGTGCGTAAGTGCGTGTGTGTATGTGAGAGAGAGAGAGAGAGAGAGAGGAATGTGCATGGTGCACTACTCTCTCTAGATACTATATGTATATATTTTATTTTATACTGTCTGTCTAAAAACATTATATTACATTTTATTTCTTTATACTTTCTATAATTTTACAATCCAATACTAGAACATTGTATTAGGAAGCCTCCTGCATGAAGTTAGTAGTGCCAGCTACACTCAGATGTTTACATGTTATGGCAAATATAAAGCACTGCTAACCAATCAGATTACTATACAGATTATACTGTATATCAACAGCATAGTGTCCGACATAAAAGTTACATGTAGTTAGTCAAATGCTGAATCACTCCCACACCCCTCCCATCTAACCTGTTTATGTTTGCCTAGTTCCACTCCACCCTTGCCTTTTGTATGTGACGCCAAGCTGAGCCCAGAGCCAGGAGATTACTATTCCTGTTGCCGGTGGTGTAAAGTACTTAAGTAAAAATACTTTAAAAAAATACTTAAGTAGTTTTTGGGGGGTATCTGTACTTTACTATTTATATTTTTGACAACTTTTACTTTTACTCCACTACGTTCCTAAATAAAAGTATGTACTTTTTACTCCATACATTTTCCCTAACACCTAAAAGTACAAGTTACATTTTGGATGCTCAGGCAGGACAGTAATATGGTCCAATTCACACACCTATCAATATAACGCGTTGTAATCCCTACTGCCTCTGATCTGGCGGACTCACAAAAATAAAATACTACGTTTGTAAATGAATTTACTTTTTTACAACAGTTGAGTACTTTTTCCACCACTGTACTTAAGGACATTTAAAACCAGATACTTTTAGACTTCTACTAAAGTCATTTTCTATTATCTTCACTTTTACTCAAGTATGACAATTGAGTACTTTTTCCACCACTGTCTATTGCCTTACCCAGCTCGGTCCCAACTCACTGTGATGGAGATTTACCACTGTGCTCTCTGATTCCTTACTGTAATGTCACTGTGCCTGCATGGCTGCATCTCAACAGTCTACTTCACTGACATAAAAGGACATATTGTTCTCATCTATCATGAGTTTTCAGATCAGTGCAGACTAAGGAGGGGAGGCAAGGAGATGAGGCAAGGAGAGGACCCCGCTTCAGACTATTGAAACTCAACCAGTGTGTTTTACTCCCATGAAGGCCAGATTAGACATTAGAGCTATAAATGGCCCATGATGATGTAATACGTTAATAATGTAATACATTGATGTCTGCTGTGACTGTGGGTCCCTGGCTGTCCAGGGAACTCTCCTGTGACCACACTGACAGTCTAATAAATAGAACATGTGAAACAAGTCTGTCTGGGAAACTCATTGATTACAAATCAAACGCACTGTCTGCGAATTCATTATTCATTACAACAATCAAGTGATCAAATTGGAGTGAAGAACCTATGATGAGTTGGTCTGTGATTTGCTGCGTTCACACACTCCCACACCTCTCTCGTACTGCTAAGGTGAGGCCGCTGTTGACAGAATGTGGCTGGAGGAGGAAGACTGAGAACTCCCTGCCACGGTGTACTGACTCTCAGTCCCTCACACCTTCTCTCACACTCTCACAGTACTATTGTCATCCTGAAACAGAGATAATTCTAGCAGTAAAAATTGGAGGGAGAGAGAGGGAGATGAGGGTAGAGGAAGAGAGAAAACAAGAAGCACTAGGACCCCGAGGGCAGAACTAGCATTGTATAACACTACGACCCCACCCACATTCTCGCTCACTCCACAACACTCTACCTGATCCTGTTTATGCACCGGTTTCTCTTGATTCACCTGACACACACACCAACGCACTTCCCAAGCAGAGACCAGACAGAGAGCAGAATGTTTGTTAAAGTTAACACGTTGTCTTTATGAAGGTTAAACACAGGGGTATAGAACATAGACAAGAACAGCAATAAGGAACTGCACAGAAACATGGCAGGGCTGTAACCTGAGCTCTGACCCAAACTCTCCAGTTAGTTCCATGTAACCACAGGCCTAGGATCAGATTAATTCTAAGATTAACCATAGGGAGGATGTAAAAAGGCCTGATCCAGGTAGTGGTTATTGGCAACTACAACTGATTCAAGCTGCAGTCTGTTTGGGTGTGTCTCCATCTACAGGACAAGACCGGGACTGCAGCTCTGCAGATTTTCACCTGGGAACAGTTACCAGCATGTAGCAGTTTCATGAGAGCAGATCAACATGACAATACAATAAGTCATGACAAATTATTTGTGTCATCATTTAAACAGTTAGGGCTTTGATTGTGTAGGATTCCCAGCAGTAACCTTACTACTTTAGCATTCATCTTTCATCGTCACCCGTCCCTCTGTCTGTCTGTCTGCCTGCCTGTCTGCAGGGATATGTGATTCTCTCGGAGCATGTTATTACAGGGTGTGTAGTGTGGGAGCATGTTGTTACAGGGTGTGCAGTGTGGGAGCATGTTGTTACAGGGTGTGCAGTGTGGGAGCATGTTGTTACAGGGTGTGCAGTGTGGGAGCATGTTGTTACAGGGTGTGCAGTGTGGGAGCATGTTGTTACAGGGTGTGCAGTGTGGGAGCATGTTGTTACAGGGTGTGCAGTGTGGGAGCATGTTGTTACAGGGTGTGCAGTGTGGGAGCATGTTGTTACAGGGTGTGCAGTGTGGGAGCATGTTGTTACTGGGTGTGCAGTGTGGGAGCATGTTGTTACTGGGTGTGCAGTGTGGGAGCATGTTGTTACTGGGTGTGCAGTGTGGGAGCATGTTGTTACTGGGTGTGCAGTGTGGGAGCATGTTGTTACTGGGTGTGCAGTGTGGGAGCATGTTGTTACTGGGTGTGCAGTGTGGGAGCATGTTGTTACTGGGTGTGCAGTGTGGGAGCATGCTGTTACTGGGTGTGCAGTGTGGGAGCATGTTATTACAGGGTGTGTAGTGTGGGAACATGTTATTACAGGGTGTGTAGTGTGGGAACATGTTATTCCAGGGTGTGTAGTGTGGGAACATGTTATTGCAGGGTGTGTAGTGTGGGAGCGTGTTATTACAGGGTGTGTAGTGTGGGAACGTGTTATTGCAGGGTGTGTAGTGTGGGAGCGTGTTATTACAGGGTGTGTAGTGTGGGAGCGTGTTGTTACAGGGTGTGCAGTGTGGGAGCATGTTATTACAGGGTGTGCAGTGTGAGAACATGTTATTACAGGGTGTGTAGTGTGGGAGAATGTTGTTACTGGGTGTGCAGTGTGGGAACATGTTATTACAGGGTGTGTAGTGTGGGAACATGCTGTTACAGGGTGTGTAGTGTGGGAGCATGTTATTACAGGGTGTGTAGTGTGAGAACATGTTATTACAGGGTGTGTAGTGTGAGAACATGTTATTACAGGGTCTGTAGTGTGAGAACATGTTATTACAGGGTGTAGTGTGGGAACATGTTATTACAGGGTGTATAGTGTGAGAACATGTTATTACAGGGTGTATAGTGTGAGAACATGTTATTACAGGGTGTGTAGTGTGGGAACATGTTATTACAGGGTGTGTAGTGTGGGAACATGTTATTACAGGGTTGTAGTGTGGGAACATGTTATTACAGGGTGTATAGTGTGGGAACATGTTATTACAGGGTGTGTAGTGTGGGAACATGTTATTACAGGGTGTGTAGTGTGGGAACATGTTATTACAGGGTGTGTAGTGTGGGAGCATGTTATTACAGGGTGTGTAGTGTGAGAACATGTTATTACAGGGTGTGTAGTGTGAGAACATGTTATTACAGGGTGTGTAGTGTGGGAGCATGTTATTACAGGGTGTGTAGTGTGGGAGCATGTTATTACAGGGTGTGTAGTGTGGGAACATGTTGTTACAGGGTGTGTAGTGTGGGAACATGTTATTACAGGGTGTGTAGTGTGAGAACATGTTGTTACAGGGTGTGTAGTGTGGGAACATGTTATTGCAGGGTGTGTAGTGTGGGAACATGTTATTGCAGGGTGTGTAGTGTGGGAGCATGTTATTGCAGGGTGTGTAGTGTGGGAACATGTTATTCCAGGGCGTGTAGTGTGGGAGCATGTTATTACAGGGTGTGTAGTGTGGGAGCATGTTATTACAGGGTGTGTAGTGTGAGAACATGTTATTACATGGTGTGTAGTGTGGGAACATGTTATTACAGGGTGTGTAGTGTGGAAACATGTTATTACAGGGTGTGTAGTGTGGGAACATGTTATTACAGGGTGTGTAGTGTGGGAACATGTTATTACAGGGTGTGTAGTGTGGGTAAACATAAAACATGTTCCTTTTAAAATAACACTTCAGCAAAGTCTTTTGTATGCAAATCTAGAAAGGTTGACTGCATTATGTACAGTAAATGCAGACTGCTGAGTGCAGCCAGTGGACGTGGGACTCCTGAAGGTCGTCTCACACCGGGTCCATGAGGCATCCATGATGTCACAAGGGTCACGGACTCAGAGCTCCGTCATCAGGAGAGCCCTGAGAATCTTCTCTCTGCCCAACCTCATCTCTTCCCCGCTAAACACAGACACACACACAGACAGGGCCACACACACAGATCATCAAGAGGAATGTTACATGACTGAGATTTGTGTGTTAAGTGTGTCTGTAACCTGAGTGTGTGTGTAACCTGTTGGTGTGAGAGGCGAGGCAGGGTACCAGGGGAGGGATGGAGGTGTGGTAGTAGGAAGGGGAGAGGTGGGGAGAGGCAGAACGCTCACAGCATGGACTCCTCAGCTCCAGTATCGGCATGTCCATCTGCAACACACACAAAACAGTTTAGTTCACAATCCACTATTATCCTGGTATTTGCTTAGAAATGACAAGGCTCTGATCCAAATGGACAAATGCTGTGCTATGAAAAGTGTGTGTTGCTGAGTGCTCTGGGGTATGATAACCTGTGTGTTTGTTTCCTGAGGGTATATGGAGGGTTGTGTCTGGTTGTCCAGTGAGTTGTTAGATCCACACTTCCCAGTGCTCCGGGAAGAGATCGCTGCAAGGGCCTCTGGGAGATTATCCTCGTCCTCATGGTTACTGAGGACCAATTACAGGACAGTGTTCAGCCACAGCATTCTAATGTATCACATGAGTAGTGAATAACTAACATCATAGGTTTTTGTGTAGAGTGGCTAGGTTATGACAGTACTTTGAGTACAGGACACAGCTGTGAGCATCGTATGGAATCCCAGAGCAGGTTGTGAATACCCTGCCATACTTACAAGCTGAACTGCCTGACCAGTCTTTTCCTGCGGTTGGTGTTAGGGTTCGACTTGGCGGGTCTGTCTGTGGTTGAGTTGTGGTCAGGGCGGAGGGATGTTTTCTCTGTGGTCAGACTGGAAGTGGCAGAGTCTCTAGAGTCCTGACTGGAGCTCTGATACCTGAGACACACACATACCATTATCATCCACCATCAAACACACACACCGGGAGGAGTATTGTATCACTGCTAGTACTGGCCTGTCATTGATCTCCTGACTACAGGTCTTCCCTCTGGGCGCCAGCGGAGCATCCTTCATCAAGAGAGGAAGAAGAGGAGAGGACAGGAGGATGACAGAGGAGAAGAGGATGACAGAGGAGAAGAGAAGGATGAGAGAAGAGGACAGGAGGACGACAGAGGAGAAGAGGAGAGGACAGGAGGATGAGAGAGAAGAGAAGAGGAGGATGAGAGAAGGAGAGGACAGGGGGATGACAGGATAAGAGGAGAGGACAGGAGGATGACAGAGGAGAAGAGGACAAGAGGATGAGAGAGGATGTTAGCTTTTACACGGCTACTGCAACACACACTCAATAGGGTCAGAACTCACTCTATAGACAGCCTTCATCACTAGGGGTCAGTACTCACTCTATAGACATCCTCCATCACTAGGGGTCAGTACTCACTCTATAGACAGCCTCCATCACTCACTAGGTGTCAGTACTCACTCTATAGACAGCCTCCGACACTCACTAGGTGTCAGTACTCACTCTATAGACAGCCTCCGTCACTCACTAGGTGTCAGTACTCACTTTATAGACAGCCTCCATCACTAGGGGTTAGTACTCACTCTATAGACAGCCTCCATCACTAGGTGTCAGTACTCACTCTATAGACATCCTCCATCACTAGGGGTCAGTACTCAGTCTATAGACAGCCTCCATCACTAGGGGTCAGTACTCACTCTATAGACAGCCTCCATCACTAGGTGTTAGTACTCACTCTATAGACAGCCTCCATCACTAGGGGTCAGTACTCACTCTATAGACAGCCTCCATCACTAGGTGTCAGTACTCACTCTATAGACAGCCTCCATCACTAGGTGTCAGTACTCACTCTGTAGACATCCTCCATCACTAGGTGTCAGTACTCACTCTATAGACAGCCTCCATCACTAGGGGTCAGTACTCACTCTAAAGACAGCCTCCATCTGAGCTTTGAAGATGTTACACTTGAGATGGTCTGGAGGGCTGCGGGGAGAGGAGGGCTGGAGAGACTTCTCAGACAACTGCTTCTCCTCTGCCTGAGAGATGAGAGAGAGAGACAGAGTCCAAATGTGTATTAAAATAACTGCTAAAATATGTCTGACCTGGTGTGTAACCGTACCTTGTTGTCCATGTTGACATGTAGTGAAGGCCAGGGAGAGGTGTTGCTGTCTGTCTCCAGGGGGTTGAGCAGACAGAGCTCCAACTCATCTACAGGCCAGGGAGAGGTGTTGCTGTCTGTCTCCAGGGGGTTGAGCAGACAGAGCTCCAACTCATCTACAGGAGAGGGAGGGGCTCTGTGTTCTAAACACACACACAGTGTTAACATATAACCTGGCTGCCGTGGTGTCTGTAACCTGGCTGCCGTGGTGTCAGTAACCTGGCTGCCGTGGTGTCTGTAACCTGGCTGCCGTGGTGTCAGTAACCTGGCTGCCGTGGTGTGTATAACCTGGCTGCCGTGGTGTGTATACCCGTGTGTGTGTGTATACTCACTGTTCTTGCTGTGTGTGTGACAGTAAGTCTCCTGGCTGTTGTCGTAGTGTGTGTGTCTGCGGTGGCGATGGTGTATGTTTCCAGAGTACGGTGTCTCGTTCTCCTCAACACTGAACTGCTGCTCCCCTCCCAGGACAGGACCACTCAGAGGGAAACTGGGGACAGCACATCACACTCACTCAAACACAGTCCAGAAACCCAGAACCAGACCAGCACCCTGTTCCACCTTCATTACCACAGTAACACCAGTTTTTAAAACCTCTTTGGTACACAGGCTGCTGAGGGGAGGACAGCTCATGGAAACCACGTTTGATAACATTCTATGACCCATCTTCCCCAATTAAGGTACAATCAGCCACCTGTGCTTTGGTAGTCTGTGTGTGGTCTTGTGTGTGTGTGTGTATGGCACATCATTTTAACAGTCAATCTGTGTGTGTGTGTACACACGTGTACATTATTCAACTTCAGTGAAGGAGTTTAAGCAGTGTGTTTATTCAACAAGGCTGTAGCAACCAATCTAAGGCTGGTTGTGATAAGAGTAACAATTTGAAGACAACAGGAAGGAATGTTGAGCATGAAGAGGATGTAAACACAAGCAGCATTAACACAGGTAAACAAGGCTATTGATCTATGGGGGTTGATTAAGCTGAGTCAGAACCCCTCACACACAACATTCATGTCTCTGAAGAACAAAGGCAGATATGCAGCGATAGACTCAAGACTTCCATAACATGACATCCTATTGTAATGTATATACTGCTGATAAGGATTTAACAAGAACATTTTCCTTCATCGTTTAGCTGAGATTTCCAAAGTAGCTATATTTCCCTACAGATGTAATGTAGAACCATGTGATCCCTAGTTACAGCAGTTTATGATGACACAGACTACTTCACACACTCAAATGATTGGCATCTTACATTCAAACAATGAATCCTGATCTAGGATAACTTTTAAAACATGAAATTATTTGGCTTGCTCTAAAAGGATTTGGCTAAAAGCAAATCTACCCGCTAACTGGGCAGAAAAATAATGTTGCGGTATGATTGTTTTGTAAAGCATAAACGGAATTTCAATCTTACCCAGTTACATTTGAGGACTTTGTAGCATTCAGCCACTAAAGTATCAACAACAATTACATTAACTAACAAGGCACTGAACATCAAACATCATGGTCCAATCCACTAGGACAGAGATCTCTCTATGATCTCTCTGTGTTTAAAGTCTCTCTCTTTCTGTTAGGAGTCTCTGTCTCCACAGCATGGTGGTGGTGATCTGATGGAGAAGACACATGGTAGACAAGGCTGGTGTGTAATGATGGTGATGATGAGGAGGGTGATGAGGAGGATGGCGAGGTATTTTGGTCCATGAGTCCACAACCAGAGTGTTTCTCTGTCCCCCAGTCTCTCTCTGTCTTCTGTATTCCAATTGTCTCCTATGCATGTGTGTATGCGTTAGAGTTTAGATTTAGAGGTGGGTTTGGGACAGGGTCCTGGGTCAGAGCTGTAGAGGTTAGGGTGGAGGGGTCAGAGTTCAGTCATGACCTTGTCTCTGTACACAACACTGATGGATCCTGGGAAAGACCCGCTGGTCCTCTCTGGTACTGACCGATGACTGGGCTCTTGACTCACTGCTACTGCGGCAGGCGCTCTGGACATGGGAAATGACACACATGGTACGCATACAGACACGGTAAGCATACACACACACAGCCTGTCTAAATGATGCAACACGTGAATGATGTAACAGTGATATGAAGTGAAAGAGACATTCAAAAATAAAAAGATAGTGGAGATACCTGGCAGAGAGAAAGAGAGCACCTCTGAAATGAGAGAGAACTCTGGGGGCTAGGGGGACTCACTATACACCATTAAGAAGACAACTGCCTTACCTATGTGTGCGTCTGTCTGTCTGTCTCACCTGTGCGGGGATGTGTGTCCTGAGTGTTGTAGGTAGATGGGGGGTGTGAGGGCTGGGTGCCAAGGCTCATGGGCTATAGGGATGTTACGCTGGTACTGAACAGAGATAGATGGAGAAAAAGACTGAGAAAATAATATTCAGTTGAATATTGCAGATGCATTGCCATGGTAATCAGTCACAAAGGTATCCACTGACGTTTTCCTTTTTAACCTTCATATCCATGAGGAACCATTGTGTGTGTGTGTCTTACCGGGTGTAGACTAGGTTCGGGGCTGGTGTGGGCGCTGAAACAAAACAATATAAATGCTCAATAAGATTACATTTACATACAGATCATTAACCGAAACATATCTTCAATTTACATACATTGTTATAAAATGTACATCTAGCTCATTACCATACTGCTCTGTAACATGAATAGAGGCGTAACATACAACTCCTTCAGAAAGGACTCACACCCCTGGACTTTCTCCACTTTGTTGTGTTACAGCCTGAATTAGAAAATGGATTAAATATACATTTGTTTTGCTCACCGGCCTACATAAAACACCTCATAATGTCCAAGTGGAATTATGCTTTCAGAAATGTTTACAAATGAATTACAAATCAAAAGCTGAAATGTCTTGAGTCAAGAAGTATTCAACCCCTTAGTTTTGGCAAGCCTAAATAAATTCAGAAGTAAAAATGTGCTTAACATGTAAAATAAGTTGCATGGACTCACTGTGTGTGTGAAATAATAATATTTATTTTAAGACTACCTCATCTCTGTACCCCACACATACAGATAATTGTAAGGTCCCTCAGTCGAGCAGTGAATTTCAAACCGATTCACCCACAAAGACCAGGGAGGTTTTACAATGCCTCGCAAAGAAGGGCAACTATTGGTAAAAATAAATAAATAAAGCAGACATGGAATATCCCTTTGAGCATGATGAAGTTAATAATTACACTTTGGATGGTGTACCAATACACCCAGTCACTACAACGATACAGGCATCCTTCCTAACTCAGCTGCCAGAGAGGAAGGACACTGCTCAGGGATTTCACCATGAGGCCAATGGTGACTTTAAAACAGTTAAAGAGTTTAAGGGCTGTGATAGGGGAGAACTGAGGATGGAAAAACATTGTAGTTACTCCACAATACAAACCTAATTGACGGCGTGAAAAGAAGGATGCCTGTACAGAATACAAATATTCCAAATATTCCTCCTGTTTGCAACAAGGCACTAAAGTAATACTGCAATGTGACAAAGCAATTCCCTTTTTGTCCTGATTACAAAGTGTTATGTTTGGGGCAAATCAAATATGCAACACATCACCAAATACCACTCTGTATTTTCAAGGATAGTGGTGGCTGCATCATGTTATGGGTATGCTTGTAATTGTTAAGGACTGGGGAGTTTTTCAGGAAAAATAAGAAAATGTAATGGAGCTAAGCACAGGAAAAATCCTAAAGGAAAACCTGGTTCAGTCTGCTTTCCACCTAACACTGGGAGATTAATTCATCTTTCAGCAGGACAATGACCTAAAAAACAAAAGGCTAAATCTATACTGGAGTTGCTTACCAAGACAGTGAATGTTCTTGAGCGGCAGAGTTATAATTTTTTACTTAAATCTGCTTGAAAATATATGGCAAGCCCTGAAAGTGAAAACGGTTGTCTAGCAATGATCAACAACCAATTTGACAGAGCTTGAAGAATTTAGAAAAATAATAATAGGCAAATGTTGCACAATCCAGGTGTGGAAAGCTCTTAGACTTACCCAGAAAGACTCAAAGCTGTAATCGCTGCCAAAGGTGATTCTAACATGTATTGACTCAGGTGGTTGAATACTTATCTAATCAAGATACATTAGTGTTACATTTTTACAAATGTTAGAATTTTTCTTCCACTTTGACATTAGTATATTTTGTGTAGATTGTTGACAGAAAGTTACAATTAAATCCATTTAAACCCACTTTGTAACAACAACATGTGGAAAAAGGTCAAGGGTGTGCATACTTTCTAAGGGCTCTGTACATGCTTGGTTGTCCTGTGCTCTCAGGGACCCACCTGATATGTGGGGGTTTGGCTGGAGAGAGGGCTGTAGAGAGAGAGAGAGCCAGGTTAAATCAGGTCAGTGAATCAAGCACAGGAGAATTGACATGGGAAACTGCCTGTAAGGGTGTTTTACTGTATGGGGGAACTGGGAGCTGTAGGGATGTAGAGCTGTAGGGTATAGGCTATAGTGTGTACTGGGGAGAATATACCAACCCTTGCCACCCAGTGAGTGAGTGCGGGAGGGGTATCTCTTGCTGGGTCGCCTCTCAAACGTACTGGCCCTCCTCAGCCTCCCTCCGTGGGTCGCCTGGTACTCAGTCTTTCCACTGAGGAGAGAGAGAACACTTTAAAGGGATACTTCAGGATTTTGGCAGTGAGTCAGATTAACTCGTTGATACCATTTTTATGTCCCTGCTGGGAGCTGTAGGGTATAGGCTATAGTGTGTACTGGGGAGAATATACCAACCCAGTTTAAAGGAATTTGCTAACTAGCGTTAGCGTGATTGCTAACTAGCATTAGCACAATGACTGGAAGTCTATGGTAACTACTAGCATGCTAGTAGATATAGACTTCCAATCATGCGCTAATGCCAGTTAGCATTAGCTCGTGAAACTGCTGATAACTTCCTTAATACTGTATGCAGATACATAAAAATGGTATCGTTGAGTCAATCTGACTCTGGGGAAGTAGATAAAGGGCTTCATTGCCAAAACCCCCAAGTTTCCCTTTAACGACGATGAACAGTAGCTGGCATGTCTGTATTTGGCATGTCAGGATGTACAGAACATTTACATGACTCAACATACTGTGTCCCTGTATGTTGGTGATAGATGTATGGAAGAGTGTGTATATCTGAAGAGGTCATTTCAGTTTGACATGTAAACAAACGGCATTTCCCTGTAACCATAGCTTCCATCACGTAACCATAGAGACAGAACTTGCATCTCGGATGGCGCACTAGTCCTCAGTTCGTGCACTACTTTTGACCAGAACCCTACCTAGTCTCAGAGTGCATCCAACATGGCACTCTATTCACTATATAGTGCACCCTAGAACTCTGGTCAAAAGTGGTGCACTATATAGGGAATAGGGTGCCATTTTGGGTACAACCTCTGCTGTAGAGTTGAGTGTTGGTGCGAGCCCCACCCACCTGAACCTGAAGCGTGATCCAAGGCGTGTGAAGTCACTGCTGGAGGCCTTCCCAGCAGTGGGCTGGCGCAGCCGGAAGAAGGCGTGGCTCTCCACAGCACATTTCCACAAGTGTTTACACGTCTTCGAACTGTCCAATTGGAACACAAAGGTGTGCTCCTGCTCCCGCCCCTAAACACACAACAGCCAATCACAATCAAACACCACTCCGACAAAAGCAGTCCAAATATTTCAATGTCAATGAAATGGTCTTTGTTGTCAAGTCAAAAGGTGAAATAGGGGGCGATCGCGTACAAGTGTGTAGCCTGTAAATGTGTGGTGCTGTGAAATGGAAATGGTTTTCTTTGCATATATGAGACACCCTCGGAGAGTGGGGTCATGGGCAGGGGTATTTGTGTATTGCTCACCTGATCATCGTCCTCCGTCACCACGAGGGTGAGCCGACTCTTTTTGAAATCCAGGTGGGTGATCTTGGGCCTGGAACACACACAGTTGACATTGCAGACTACGCAGCTGTTTTCAAGAATATATCATTGTGTGTTGGAGTGTTCATGTCAAAGTGTGTGTGTGTGTTTACCAGAAGAAGAGACCTATCTTGGTGGAGCCCTCAAACACCAGGATGCCAGTGGGAGTGAGACCCAGAGCGTACTCCGCTCCGTCCCTTCCCTGAGGACAACACAGTCACACACGCTCAGCGCTACTCTACAACACAACTCTTCAAAAACATCAAACACTGACAACAGCAGCACACGCACCAACCTTGACAAAGTGCATGTCCACTCCGTACAGCTCCAGCCATTTACACTTGTTGAGGAAGTTTGTCTCTGCCTGGGATGGATCCTTACCCCTGGGGAAACACAACCACATGCTCAGTCTCTCTCTAACACACATACCCTGCCCTCTGGGTGGAATGTCCTCCATACTTCTTGCAGTAATCCAGTTCAGATGTACACAACAGATTAGGGCCTAAGGGTTTATCTGGCCAATAGAGAGAGAGCGGAACTCAGTAGGGTTTCTCTTTGGTTTCTCGCTTCCACTGGTGTCATGTTAGCTCAGTGAGCCCCAGTGTATGTGTGTGTAATCTGTGTGTAATCTAATCTGAGATTGGAGCGATCATACACTAGCAGGGTTAAATACTGCCTGGATTCAATCAAGACGCTCCAGGGATTAATCCCTTGATCCGTCACACAGACAGAGGCAAACAGAGAGAGATAGAGGGAGAGGGAGAGAGAGAGATAGGGAGAGAGGGAGGGAGAGATAGAGAGAGAGATAGGGAGAGAGGGAGGGAGAGATAGAGAGAGATAGAGAGGGAGATCTACATTGGTGTTTTCTAGTGCTGTATCAAACCTGAGTGATACACTCCTCTATCTGAGTTGATGTTAAAGAACCAGACATTGTTCATGTGGTTATCACCTGTCCTGTGTTCTTATCCAGACACACCTACAGTCTGTTCAGACAGACACTAGTGAAGATGTTCTGTGTTCTCATCCAGACACACCTACAGCCTGTTCAACCAGACACTAGTGAAGATGTCCTGTGTTCTCATCCAGACACACCTAGTCTGTTCAAACAGACACTAGTGAAGATGTCCTGTGTTCTCATCCAGACACACCTACAGTCTGTTCAACCAGACACCAGTGAAGATTTACATTTACATTTAAGTCATTTAGCAGACGCTCTTATCCAGAGCGACTTACAAATTGGTGCATTCACCTTATGATATCCAGTGGAACAACCACTTTACAATAGTGCATCTAACTCTTTTAAGGGGGGGGGGGGGGTTAGAAGGATTACTTTATCCTATCCTAGGTATTCCTTAAAGAGGTGGGGTTTCAGGTGTCTCCGGAAGGTGGTGATTGACTCCACTGACCTGGCGTCGTGAGGGAGTTTGTTCCACCATTGGGGTGCCAGAGCAGCGAACAGTTTTGACTGGGCTGAGCGGGAACTGTACTTCCTCAGAGGTAGGGATGTCCTGTGTTCTTATCCAGACACACCTAGTCTGTTCAGACAGACACCAGTAAAGATGTCCTGTGTTCTTATCCAGACACACCTAGTCTGTTCAGACAGACACCAGTGAGGATGGTTGGATGGCGTTTTAACTCACCTTAGGTCCACCCACTTGTTAAAGATGTCTGCCTCCATGGTCTCACTCTGTTTGGGTGTGAAGCGGAACTCTGACACCAGCTCAGGAGAATGCTCTAGAGGGTCACAGTCCCCCAGCTCACCTACACACACAAGCACGCACGCGTTATAGTCAGGTGTAAAAGAAACATGAATGCTGATTCCAGAGATACCGAGTGTGTAAATCATCACCTACTCTGTAAGCAGTAGGCCCCCAGGTCTACTGAGACATCATATGGACACTTCAACCTGGAGGGAGAGAGGAAGGTTCCAGAACAGAGAGATCACACCACACACACCGCATGCAGCGTTACTTCCAACACTATCTGTGTGTAAGTATGTAGTGCATTCAGAAAGTATTCAGACCCCTTGACCTTTTCCACATTTTGCTACGCTACAGCCTCATTCTAAAATGGATAAAATAAAAATGTCCTCATCAATCCACACACAATACCCCATAATGAAATAACAAAAACAGATTTGAAACAGTATTAAAGTAGTATTTAAAAATAAAACTGAAATATTACATTTACATAAGTATTCACACCCTTTACTCAGTACTTTGTTGAAGCACCTTTGGCAGCGATTACAACCTCAAGTCTTTGGTATGACGCTACAAGCATGGAACACCTGTATTTGGGGAGTTTCTCCCATTCTTCCCCGCAGATCCTCTCAAGCTCTGCCAGGTTGGATGGGGAGTGTCGCTACACAGCTATTTTCAGGTCTCTCCAGAGATGTTCAATTGAGTTCATGTCCAGGCTCTGGCTGGGCCACTCAAGGACATTCAGAGACATGTCCCGAAGCCATTCCAGCGTTGTCTTGGCTGTGTGCTTAGAGTCATTTTCCTGTTGGAAGGTGAACCTTCGCCCCAGTCTGAGGTCCTGAGCGCTCTGGAGCAGGTTTTCATCAAGGATCTCTGTACTTTGCTCCATTCATCATTCCCTCGATCCTGACTAGTCTCCCAGTCCCTGCCACTGAAAAACACCCCCACAGCATGATTCTGCCACCACCATGCTTCACTGTAGGGATGGTGCCAGGTTTCCTCCAGACGTGACACTTGGCATTCCGGCCAAAGAGTTCAATCTTGGTTTCGTCAGACCAGAGAATCTTGTTTCTCATGGTCTGAGAATCTCTAGGTGCCTTTTGGCAAACTCCAAGCAGGTGGTCATGTGCCTTTTACTGAGGAGTGGCTTCTGTCTGGCCCCTCTACCATAAAGAACTGATTGGTGGAGTGCTGCAGAGATGGTTGACCTTCTGGAAGGTTCGCCCATCTCCACAGAGGAACTGGAGCTCAGTCAGAGTGACCATCAGGTTCTTGGTCACCTCCTTGACAAAGGCCCTTCTCCCCAGATTGCTCAGTTTGGCCATCTCTCTGAAAAGAGATGGTGGTTCTTGGTGGTCAAACTTACCCCATTTAAGAATGATTGAGGCCACTGTGTTCTTGGGGACCTTCAATGCTGCAGACCTTTTTTGGTACCCTTCCCCAGATCTGTGTCTCGACACAAACCTGTCTGAGCTCTATGGACAATTCCTTCGACCTCATGGTTTGGTTTTTGCTCTGACATGCACTGTCAACTGTGGGACCTTATATAGACAGTTGTGTGCCTTTCCAAATCATGTCCAATCAATTGAATTTACCACAGGATGATCAATGGAAACAGAATGCACCGGAGCTCAATTTCAAGGTCTCATAGCAAAGGGTCTGAATACTTACGTAAATAAGGCATTTCTGTTTTTTATACATTTGCAAACATTTCTAAAAACCTGTTTTTTCTTTGTCATTAAGAGGAATTTTGTGTAGATTGATGAGGGGGACAATAATGTAATTCATTTTAGAATAAGGCTGTAACGTAACAAAATGTGGAAAAATGGAAGGGGCCTCGATACTTTCCGAATGCACTCTGTGTGTGTGTGTGTGTGTGTGTGTGTGTGTGTGTGTGTGTGTGTGTGTGTGTGTGTGTGTGTGTGTGTATATATATATGTGTTGGGGAGGAGAGGTCCTTTTCTTTAAATGATCAGCCCTCTGATGTTCTGATCCTGTACTTTATTATAGAGCTACACACAGGAGACGTGACCCAGATGGAGAGAGAATGAGAGACAGAGAGAGTGAGAGAGAGGTTTAGTGTGTGTGTTGGGGGTGTTAGGAGCTGCTTACTTGCCGGACAGAATGTCTTGTCGAAGCTGCAGCACAAACAGGTACCTGGAACACAGACAAAAGGAGTGAGAATAAAACCACTGATGTAGAATCAATCTTTCTCCCTTTCACACTGACTGACTGGCACACTGTCTTTCTCCCTCTGAAGAGGTCAGTCATTTTGCCTTAATTAGTCTCTTCCCCACTGGACCAAAGTAATTAGCTACACTGCACCCTTACACCTCTACACTACACCGAGGAGGGGGTGAGATTGTGTGAATGAGACCGTATGTATATGAGTGTGTGTGTGTGTATTCATGTGTGCAGAATGTGCGTGCGAGTGTGTGTGTGTGTGTGTGTGTGCGCACAGGCAGCCAGTGGTGGTGTTACCTGGTGAACTCCTCATGTAGGTTATTGGGCTCTGAGGAGTAGAACTTCACCCTGAAGAACAGTCTGTATGGAGGACCATCTGAAACAGAGAGACAGAACGAGAGAGATTCAATTAGGGGAAAGAAGATAGTCAGGCCAATCTGTCATTCTACCACATATTGTATAAAAAAAAATATATATATAAATATATATTTTAATTTATTTTATATATAAATAAAAAATCCTGGGGACACCAGGCACTTAATTTAAAAATTGTCTGGAAACTTGGGTAAGAACCAGGCAGCCCTCTCTGTGAGAGGGGCGTTTCCTGACAAAGTAAACATTGGCGTCACCCTGCACCACTCACTAATCACCATGTCAACAGCTGGTAATGAACCACCTGCCTTCCCACACACAAACCCACTGTATACAGTGCACACATTAAGTACAGGACACTGCCAACAGTCTGGCAAAAGTAGCTGGCTTTCGCTTGTTATTAAGTATACACCACACACACACTAAGAATATTAGATAGTGGGAGTGAATGGATTCACCTCTGATCTGTTTCTTTATGGGCTTGGACACATCCAGCCAGTGCTGCAAGAGACACAAAGAAGTAGACAACAGAATGTTATACATATGAGGGGTTACAACCATCCCAGCTCTGCAGATTTTGCTGTGAAGAGACAGAATCATTAGAGCATTTGTTTTGGTACTGTCCATATGTAGCTTGTTTTTGGTCGCAGGTCCAGGAATGGCCCAAGAATTGCAACATTTACCTGCAGCTAACGCTTCAAATTGCACTGCTGGGTGATCTGAAAAGTCATAGTCAGTCAATCAATCATATAATCCTTTGTCAAACTTGTGTCTTTAATTTACAATGTGTAGAAACTATGAGAATAGAAAGGTTCAGAACTTGTGAAACATCAGTTAAAAAATAAATGACAAATAGAAATCAAAACAGGATTGTGTTCAGAGACAGATGGGAGGGGTTCAGAGACAGATGGGAGGGGTTCAGAGACAGATGGGAGGGGTTCAGAGACAGATGGGAGGGGTTCAGAGACAGATGGGAGGGGTTCAGAGACAGATGGGAGGGGTTCAGAGACAGATGGGAGGGGTTCAGAGACAGATGGGAGGGGTTCAGAGAATGTATTTATTAACCCTTATTTTACCAGGTAAGTTGACTGAGAACACATTCTCATTAACAGCAAGGACCTGGGGAATAGTTACAGGGGAGAGGAGGGGGAATGAATGAGCCAATTGTAAGCTGGGGATGATTAGTTGGTCATGATGGTATGAGGGCCAGATTGGGAATTTATCCAGGACACCAGGGTTAATACTCCTACTCTTACAATAAGTGCCATGGGATCTTTAGTGACCACAGAGAGTCAGGACACTCGTTTAACGTCCCAGGACACACTACACAGAGCAATGTCCCCAATCACTGCCCTGGGGCATTGGGATATATATATTTATTTTTAGACCAGAAGAAAGGGTGCCTCCTACTGGCCCTCCAACACCACTTCCAGCAGCATCTGGTCTCCCATCCAGGGACCAACCCTGCTTAGCTACAGAAGCAGGCCAGCAGTGGGATGCAGGGTGCTATGCTGCTGGCTAGATGGGAGGGGTTCAGAGATAGATGGGAGGGGTTCAGAGATAGATGGGAGGGGTTCAGAGATAAATGGGAGGGGTTCAGAGATAAATGGGAGGGGTGAGTGGAGCTGAAGGCTGAGACTCATAACAAACAAAAGATTACTATTGTAAAAGACATTGTGTCTGTAATATGTATAAACTGGAAGTAGAAGCCTAAGTAGAAGCCTAAGTAGAAGCCTTCAGTCTCTTGGTCCCTGCATCAAAGCAGGGACCGAGAGACTGAAAAACAGCTTCTATCTCAAGGCCATCAGACTGTTAAACAGCCACCACTAACATTTAGTGTCCGCTGCCAACATACTGACTCAACTCCAGCCACTTTAATGATGGAAATTTATGTAAAAATGTATCACTAGCCACTTTAAACAATGCCACTTAATATAATGTTTATATACCCTACATTACTCATCTCATATGTATATACTGTACTCTATACCATCTACTGCATCTTGCCTATGCCGTTCTGTACCATCACTCATTCATATATCTTTATGTACATATTCTTTATCCCTTTACACTTGTGTGTATAAGGTAGTAGTTGTGGAATTGTTAGGTTAGATTACTCGTTGGTTATTACTGGATGGTCGGAACTAGAAGCACAAGCATTTCGCTACACTCGCATTAACATCTGCTAACCATGTGTATGTGACAAATAACATTTGATTCGATTTGATTTGAAAAGTGTTGTTGTCCATTACTTTACTCCAATTAGGGGAGGGGTGGTAGAGGAAAATAATAAAGGAAAATATAAAAATGTATGGGGGATTGGAAATGATGCAGACAATTAGATTGATAGATTGTGGGTTCTATCTGCAATATTAAAGCTGATCTACCCCTAAAAATAAAAAGTAGAGAGAGAGACAGGCAGAGAGACAGCGACAGGCAGAGAGACAGAGAGAATATGACAGATAGCTGGAGCGTCAGATCAATCATTTTAACACCACACTGTGATTGATTTAACTAGTGTCATTACATCATAGGGAAGCCCCTCAGCAATGGCAGGTTGTGGTGTGTGTGTGTTCAGAGGCTTTGTGTATATCTACTCACTGAGACTTGTTCTGGGTCCATGAACTGCAGTCCAAAGTAGTCAGCCTCCACCAGGTCCAGATGATACCTGATCTGGTCAAACAGCTCCTGGCCCTTTGACCTTTTCTGTTAAACACACACATGTATTATAGTCACAATAGGGAGGCTGGAGAATAAACAGCCTAGACCTTGTGGGTGGATATGGAGAAGAATGACAGAGTGTGGGTGTGTGTCATTACTAGGGACTGCATCTGGGGCAGAATCAGAGGGAGAAGACCTGAGGGAGAAGCCATAATTCAGGCCTTTGTCTTTGAAACACCCACAATCCATAGGGCTCTTGAGCTGAACACCCACCAAGATGCAATGCCCGAAACCACTAAAAAGCTGCACCCCTCAAAGTGTGTTTTTAAAAGAGAGAGAGGATAACCTTGTACTTTGTTTCCTGATAACAAGTATGAACCTGCCAACCTGTGTGTCACACACACACACAAAAAAAAACTCTTGCCCTTCCTGTTCCTCTCCAGCTCCCGTCAAAGCACAGCACACACACACTTCCAAAACAGCCCCTACCCAAAGCACTTTCCCTAGACAGACAGACATTCCCCCTAGATATTATCCCCAAAGCTCCTGTGTAGATCTGGATTTGACAGCAGGTGCAAGTAAAAATGGGACAAAGTCCATCAAGCCTATGTGAAGGCAGAAAAGGTGAAGTTAACACCATAGTGTTAGTACCCATCAAATCATATCTAGATGAGTGTTTAGGGGGTAGTGGCTAGCTGAAAGTGCCTAGGGGCATAGCACTGGGGTGTTAAGGGGCATTGAGGGTGCTACAGCACCCCTTGATAAATCACAAGAAAAACATTTTAAATACATAATATTTTTGTTCACAAAAGTAGTGCCCTTGGCCTTTACTACTCCTGTATGAGCAGACCCCTGACAAATAAAAGTCAGCACCCCCACCCCTAAACATCTTCCCCTAGGGGGCAGGCCCTAGCAGGTCGATTTTGGATGAAGACAAGAGTTCAATTGAATTCATTTCAACTCAATACAGCTGTAGATGAATCCCTGAGGGAGGATTCAGCAGTCATGTTCAGGCTTGTTCCTGTTAGAGCTCTATATAGACTCTGGTTTCAATCAGCTGACGTCTGGTGGCCGTTAGCATGAGCTAGTTCTAATTAACAAGAGAAAACTAAGGAAATAGTCCTTACATACACACGCCTGTATTCTCTAAGGCAAAGTTATAGCCTACTGTTTGGAATAGATTTAATGTGATATTACTGAATGTACTGTTTAGTTCTGAAGAGAGGATGCTTTCCACACACTGCAATAAATTATCTCCGGAGTCAAACTTCATAAAGCATATTAACTACACCCAGGCTCCACGCACCTGCAGCGCACTAATTTAACTTCAACAACTTACATCCTCACACAGTGAATTGCTATCATGTTCTGATGTTTTGTCTATTTGCCAGAGAATTTCTTGCCTGATACAAATCAAACGTAACTACTCGCGTCTCTACAGTAACATTAGGTCATAGGTTCTCTATCCATGACCATTGATTCCCTCAGCAGTCTGACTTCCTGTATGTATTCAAAAAGTGACGCATGAGACGGCTTCACTGACCATGATGACACGCGCACAAACTCGACCTTTAAGATAAAACTCTCAAGACAACATGACGCACACATGCCTACGTCTCCCCTGGACACACACATTCTCTCTCGTCACAGCGCCACAAGATAAATCACATCACTCCCTCACAGAGAAGAGAGAGAGATAGAAAACTGAGGATGGCGGGAAGGTGGCAGAGAGAGGGAGGGAGATGGGCAGAGAGAGGGAGGGAGATGGGCAGAGAGAGGGAGGGAGATGGGCAGAGAGAGGGAGGGAGATGGGCAGAGAGAGGGAGGGAGATGGGCAGAGAGAGGGGAAGGGAGATGGGCAGAGAGAGGGGAAGGGAGATGGGCAGAGAGGGAGGTGGAGGTTTCTCTGAGGTAGGTAGCTTCCTGCCAACAGTCAGAATGGGGAAGTAATGTGGTGAATTGGCTGATCACAACACCATCTGTAGCCCTACCCCTCACCGCACAGAACACACACAATGACAGGTGTTAAAACTCCATGGTGCTGAATGACCCAAGCCATACAACCATAGAAGAACAGTCACTTTATATTCTGCTGAGAGAGAATTATATCTGAAAATAATATGGAGACACCACACACACACACACCCACACTCACTGGTATATCCACGTTAACGTCCGACCCATCCAGCAGCAGCACGCGGCAGGTGATTGCATCCTTGTCGGTCCCAGCCGCTGGGATGTGCACGGCCGCTCCCCCGGTCACCACGGCGGGCGCGTGGACGACCTGCTGCTGGTGCGCGAGGAGCGCGGGGTTCGCGGTTCCCCCTCTTCCTTTCCCGTCCCGTTCGTCCGCTGTCTGAAACCGTCTGCGCGAGCGGTGGCTGAACGTCCGGCGTAGGAAGCCCATCATCTTTCCAATTGTTAATTCTACCCACAGCGCGAGCACCGTGTTCGGTGTCCACGGGGAGGCTTACTACACGGAGACAATGTGTGTGGCGTTTGTCCCACTGCCACCACCCCGGGGAAAAGAGTCCCTCACCGCAGGCACGGAGACTTCAGGCTGCCGCTGAATCCTGAAACTCGGCAGCCGTGGGGATCACCAGCCGCATAATTGAGCAGGACCCGACAATTCGGCATTAAAAAAAAGCAACCAGTTGAATTTCCCAATCATTTATTCCGTTTCAATAGTGAACTCACTCACGGAAACACACACCCCCCTCTTCGTCTCCTCTCACCGTTTGTCCCCGCTCGCGCACCTGCTGTTGCACAGATTCTGAAATCCTGGCGAAATCTCGAGCAGCTCCGCAGCGGGCGTCCCTATAGTCTCACATACCGAGGAATGAGGTTGTAGTCTCCCGGGACGCGCTTACCCAAACCCGTGGTCGGTATTATTTAATCCTCTCACGAAGAACCGAAACTGCTCCACCTCACAGGTAAGTCAACCAGAGAAACTGGACAAACAGCATGCTTTGCGCCTGCGTAAAAACAACGCAGAACAAACTTTTTTTTTATACTGGGGCCAGGCTGTGTCAGCGAAGCAGCGCTCCCTGCCGGCCAGAGGCGACACCACGGCCAGCGCGGTGAAGGACAAACAACAAGAGGGACAATGTAATGTTGAGGACAAGCAAAAAATAATGCAATTTCAGAACAAACCGGTAGGATTATGGTTTAGCCGAGGGATTCAGGCAGAAAGAAACACCCACACACCAGTGAAAGTGCAGAGAGTTCACCTCTCCTAAAACAAATATATTAATTTTACTAACTCCGGATATCTGCCTGGTATGGTTGTTTAGTAGTAATGGCTACTATGCCCCTCAAATCTTTCTATGATATCAGTAGACTGTACAACATGGTCTGGGACTTATGTTGGCACTGAACTGGAGCATGCAGACATCTAGGGCAGGTAACAGGAATGTGTTTAAATGGGGTCTAACTGCACTGCAGCCTGTAGGACTCAACTCATACAATGTTTTGATATGTACAGGCAACTCCACAGACCACAAATATACATAACAATGGACCTGGAACTGATATTACATTATCTGTCATCTAAAATTCACTCAGAATGTAAGATACCATCAACTGACTTACTACGTCAACAAACAGACTAAGAGCTCCAAGTAGATGTCAGTGTGTTTATTCAGTGTGTCAATAATTTAGGGAAGGTGGGAGCGTGGGGTAGTGTGTGGTGGCTCTGGCAGTGTTCGTCTCTACTGTGAATCCACCGAAAGCCTCAACACTCTCCCAACAATACAGACAGACCAGTCAATCCTATAGCCGCCACTCAGGAGGAACTGAGATACAGTCTTCAGTCACTCATACAGTAGCACTTTGGTCCCAGAGAATTAAAAACATTAAAAAAAAAAAATTTTGCTTTACAGTACATAGTCCTTCCCTGCTAGCGGTGCTCTATGGCTAACATAAGGATCGGACTAGCTGAGCACATTCGGCACTATGGCTCATTATGTGCTGTAGCAACAGAAGGCTAGCTGTTGCCGAGCACTTAAGGCTAGTGGAATGCTATGGCTCTCTAAGGCTACAGCCTAGCGGTCCTCTTCTCCTGTTAGCCTAGTGCTGGGGCTAGCAGTCCTCTTCTCCTGTTAGCCTAGCATTGTGGCTAGCTGTCACCCCATCCTCCTGTTACATTTACATTTAAGTCATTTAGCAGACGCTCTTATCCAGAGCGACTTACAAATTGGAAAGTTCATACATATTCATCCTGGTCCCCCCGTGGGAATTGAACCCTGGTCCCCCCGTGGGAATTGAACCCACAACCCTGGCGTTGCAAGCGCCATGCTCTACCAACTGAGCCACACGGGACCACGTGTTAGCCTAGCATTGTAGCTAGCTGTCCCCCCATCCTCCTGTTAGCCTAGTGCTGGGGCTAGCTGTCCCCCCATCCTCCTGTTAATGGTCCGTTAGCAGTGCTGAGGGTGGTGCTGTAGAATGCTCTCCTCTCTCTCTGTAGACACGCAGGATGGCCTCACACATAAACCGGAACTGACACTTGAACACAAACAAAAACAGTCCAGTCACATACAACAAACATACCAAAGGAAGTTGCAGACATAGTCATTAGGGTTTCAATGCTGATCTTGGGAGGAGAGTAGCTAATGGTTAGACGTATAGGCGCGTGTGTACCGTGGTCTGGATCATCATGGCCCTCTGGTCTCGGAGCGTCCTGATGATGTCCAGAGGGAACACAGGTCGACCGCTCTCCAACAGCGACAACGCCGTCTCCATGGTAATGAGAACACCTGTACGCCCAATCCCTGCGCTGCAATTACATCAACAACATACATGAGGTGTTATAAATCTTGTAACCCTAGTGTGTGTGTGTGTGTGTGTGTGTGTGTACCTGCAGTGCACCATAAGTGGTGTGTCTCCTGTCCTCCTCTCTCTAACAGAGGTGATGAACAGCAGGAAGTCTGAGGGGTCATCAGGTACACCATGGTCTGGCCATGCTACATACTGCAGGTGGGTCACCGAACGCTCCTCTCCCAGCTGGAAACACACACACATTTAGGAAAAACAGACAGAAAACAGCTGAGAGAACACACACTTTTCCCCCATCTGTCTCTCAAAGATATTTTCATAAATTAAATTAACTTGGATATGTGATGATTGTAATGGGAGAGATATGAGAGAGAAACGTGTAGGATATGGTAACTCGTTAGTTACTGTGAAGAGGAAGAGATTGTGGAGAGTAGAGTTAGATGGAGGAGGGATAGAGGAGGAGCGATGGAGAGTAGAGGGAGAGATAAGGAGAGGGATAGATGGAGGAGTGTGTTGTCCAGCCTGTGGTCCATGCAGGGATTAACTGACAGCCAGAGGAACAGATGGGTCTGCACAGTAGTGTAGTGTTGTGTGTGTATGTACTCTTTGGCAGGCTATTATTGTAAAGGAGAACATGTTCTATATTAACCTCTGTGGTGTAAAGGTAAATAAACACAATACCAATGGAAGCAGAAACACGTGGAGCTGGATGGGGATAGTTTGGTCAATGTTTCCTGTGGAGAACACACATATGGCACACACACACATATGGCACACCTGTTATGTGAGCCAGGTCATGTTTGTGTGTTACCTGTGTGTGTGTTAGGGTGAATTGGCGTGTGACATAGGCCAGGTTGCATTCCTCAGAGTGGCAGCTGACCCTCAGGTACCCATAATCCCTCACTTCAGGAGGGTGTGGCCAGTACTGGTGGCACTTAGTCTGAAACACACACACGATTGATTTTGACATTCATTAATATTGATTTACTATAGAGGTTGTAATCTTTAAGCTCTGAGAAATATTATTTTACTGAGTTGTGTTTCATATTTCTGAGTCAGTGCTTCACTCACTGTGTTCTCCCAAACATCTCAAGACATTCTCAGGGCCAGTACTTATATTACATCAGGAGATGAGTGGAAACTGACTGTCAGCCTGAATGTGTGTGTGTGTGTGTGTGTGTGTGAGAGAAAAACCAGGGCACTTGTGGAATATCAGCAAGACAATCAATTAGTGAGAGCTTCAGGTTACCAAGCAACAGGCAGGCAAAGACGCAGACAGCGACTCACAATGAGCCTGGGACCTTGGTAAACCTGTGTGCTGTACCCATTCTCATTCAGTAATGTGTGTTTCACTCTTTGAAAGAGAGAGAGGGTCCGTGTGCATACCCGTCCTCTCTCGGTGAGTGTGGTGAGCATGATGATGGTGTGTGTGTGTTGCTCCCACACACTCTGCCAGAAGTGAGTGCAGGTCTGAGGCAGCGGTCCTTGAGCTGCAATGTAGCGCAGACACACACCAGACCCTGGGGACACCACCTGAGACACACACACAGCATGACTATACACAAACACAAGCCAACAAGGACAACACTAAACACAGTGTGTACTGACCGTGATGTGGCTTGCATTGATGTAGTCCTCTTGGTCCAGAAGTACCACTCTGGAGACGTCGTCTGACAGAACAAAGAGTTAGAGATGGAGTCACAACCAGGGCCCTCCAGACCCACCCAAACCCCTGTACCAGCTCAACAAACAAAGCACCAGTGTCCTGTCCTCCAGCTCCACACATTCAGGACATTAGGGAAGATGGCTACACTGGCACTGGTATGTCGAGTCACTCCTACTAGGACACACAACTGTGTGTGAGATGATGTGTGTACTCACAGGGCAGCACGTCCTTGTATCTGTTCTTGTCTGTGTTCTCAGGGAGACGAGCGCAGGCTACTGACAGGCCAGGCTTCCTCATGTACAGGTTCTACAACACACACATCACCACCATCACTCACCATGCTCTTCTGTCTGGATTATCAACAGCAGGTCTTATTGACAAGTTATTCCCAAAGTGCATCTGTTACGTTTAACACACAAGCAAGTCCCTTTCATAGTGTTGTTGTCTAACTAAAACACACCTCGAAGTGGAAGGTGAGAGTGCCTGTCTGGATCCCCCTCTCCAGTTGTTTCATGGACTCTTCAAGTGTCTGGCCTTGTTCTGATTGGCCAGGCAGAAGCAGTGGATCACCGTGTAATTGGCCAGTCAGAGACAGGGCAGAGGGAAACTGCAGCAGGGGGGCCACACGCCCTGGACCTAAACACACACACACACACACACACACACACACACACACACACACACACACACACACACACACACACAGTGTGTTACCTGCATCAGTGTCTGATTAGCAGGCCCATTCTCTTGCTCTCTCTAGTGTGTGTTACCTTTGCGTCGTATAAGCAGAGCCAGTTCTCTGGAGTGGGACTCTCTGCTGGCTCTTATAAACATGACCACCTGGTCATGCGTGTGTTCAGAGATGTCACGACCGTTGATCAGCACGACCTGGTCACCTTCCAACAACCTTGGCTCAACCCGCCCCGCCTACAATCAATTCATCAACAAGTCAAATCACATTGGATTAATCTAAAGTACTGTTTACAAATGCATTATATACACAGATAAACCAGAACATGTCACTTACAGGGGAGTCAGGGTTGACCTGGGATATGGCCAGGGACATCTTCTGGTCCACGCCACCCTGAGAAGAGGAACAGTCAGGGATACAGGAATGGTACTGCATGTAAGAGAGTAGGTGTGTGATTAATTGAAGGGGAGACTCACTTTGACATTGAAACCAAACTTTCCATCGTGATCAGGAGCGAGACGCACCAATAGCAGGTCGCCATCCCCCAGAGCACGCTGCAACACAGAGTTTACTGAGTCTGGCACACACAGATGAGATACTTTATCACAATTACATGATCACACCCTTGTCTGTCTGGGTAACTGACCTTGTCCCGGTAGTGAGAGGTGTCCTTAATGTCTTCCTCTCCTGTGCCGATGTCATCAACCTGCGACCATCCGCCTCCTTGGCTGTGAGTGCCAGAAACACTGAGATAGATACTGTGTTCAGAACTGACTCCAACATGAGAATGTACTTTACACTGATACACACACAGTATGAAATTGTGTGTGTGTGTGTGTGTGTCTGACCTGTGTGTAGGCGTGCCCTCCTGGCTGCCCCTGCTGCTGCTGAGGGAGACCCTGTAGGTGTAAAAGACATCCTCCCCCTCCGACACGTCTCGCAGGTCATTGTTCAGCTCCACTGAGGAGGGGCGGGGTTTACGGGCGCCATGACGCACACGAGGACTCCGCCTAACAGAGAGAGAGAGAGAGACAAGGTACGATAAAATTACCCCTAGTCACAGCTACCCCTTACATGGTATCTCCTGCTGTAGCAGTGTGTGAGGCTGTGGTGTGGGTAGTACCAGTTGGGTGTGAGCGGGGGGGATCGGGAAGGTAGGCTCTTGGTCTCCAGGTGTTCTGACGAGGTGGATCCCCTCAGAGCTGGGTTCCACTCCATCCCACCCATCACTTTCTTACACACTGGACCACTGCAGAGGAGACGAGAGTGTGTGTGTGCAAATGAGTAAAAGAAAGACAGAAAGAACGTGTTAATGATGGGGGGTGTGTGTGTGTGCACGCTTGCCTGTCTGTTTTAGTGTTGCCCAAGGCCCAGTGTTGTGAGAGCAGCTTGTTGTGTATCTGGGTTGCCAGGTTGGTGTGGTGTAGGCTACGGGTTGCCAGGTTGGTGTGGAAAAAGCAGTGATGGTCCACACATGACCTCCACAGGTTCTTACAGGCCCTGGGGCACGGCAGGACCAGGCTCACCACACAGTCCTGCGTCTCCCCCTGGAACACACGCACACAGGTTATGAAGACAACACTAAGGTCAGCCAATAGGAGAGCAGGACACAATTGAGCCAATCAGGACTCACATGTTTGCGTCTGAGCTGCATAAGGAAGCGTTTCCTCTTGAAGGATATCTTGATGATGTTCACCCTGCAGGAGACAATACACACTCAGGGTGTGTATTTGCGTGCGGTGTGTGTGTGTGTGTCTGATCAGAAGTCCAGGTGCTCACCAGGGGAAGAAACTGGAGCAAATCATGTTACAGAAGATAGCCACGCCCCCTGAGGCCAATCCCACCAATAGAGGGGAACTGTTGGAGTCCTGAAAGAAAGAAAGAGATAGAAACATGAGAGGGAGAAGAGGGAAGACGAGGGTGAGTCAGAAGGAGATATATGGAGGTACTTACCATGGCAGTGTGTAGCTCCACTCCATACAGCTCCAGAGTTCTTGCTGTGTTGAGAAAACACAGCTCTGCATCACTCTGCTTCAGCCCCCTGAAACAGCACATGAGTAGGATAGGTTGGTATCAGCATTATGCCAACAGCGCCACCATGTCCTCTAGTAGGCTAGGGGGTGCTGTACACGTGCCTAGCCTGGGTGTGGGTGTGTACCTGTGCCCTGGGTACAGAGCCTCCACTCTAGACAGGAAGTCATCATCCTGCTCCGGGAGGAAGTGGCTTTTGGACAGGTAACCAGGGAGAAGGTCTGGGGAGTAGTCACCTAGCTCAGCTACAATACAGAGAGAGAAAGCGGAGAAAGAGAGAGAAGGGGAGAGCAAAAGAAGGGGTGAAACAGAGAGAGAGAAGGGGTGAGAGAGAGGGGGGGTGAGAGAGATTATGTTAAACCCCCAGACAGACAACAAAAATACCACAGAAGAGTATAACTTACACTGCACAGCATAGGAGGCCAGTACCACAGCTGCACTCAGAGGACACTTCAACCTGCAGGACACACACACTTTCTCAATGTAACGTCACATTGTTTACACCACTAGGTGGAGTAAGAGGGAATGCATGTGTAGGTGGGAGCTCGTAGTGTCTGACCTGCCCTCTCTGATGTCACTCCTGATCTGGAGGAAGTACATATGTCTGAAGACACAGGATGGTAGAGGAGACTTATTATCTGAATCACACATGTACAGTACAAGCTAATGACACACACACACTCTCTCAACATAGTATACAGGTACACACACATACTCTCAACATAGTCTACAGGTACACACACACTCTACATAATCTACAGGTACACACACACACTCTCTCAACAGTCTACAGGTACACACACAGACACTCTACATAGTCTACAGGTACACACACACACAGGGGCTCTGAACCCAGGTCTCCCATAGGAGAACCCAACCTCTTGACCATTAGACCAAGAGGAAATTCCCTATTGGGCCGAAGGTTCCAGTGAATTTGAAGTGGCAGGCAGGGCTACCTCATCCCGAGACCATGATCTCTCCCCATGTCCATACCTGGTCTGGTCATGCTGTAGAGAGTTGGGGTCTGAGATGAAGAATCGGACTCGGAGGGTCAGGTAGAATGGAGAGACAACTCCTGTTGGACAGAGACGCTGTTAGACACAGCCCAATGACCTCACCTCTGACCTTAATCCGACCGTCACCCCTGACCTTAATAATCTGTCACCCCTGACCTTAATATGACCCCCACAATCCCCTCACCCCTTCCACAGAATTCAATCTTACATTTATAATTTATCAAAATGCACACTGGACTAAACAGTAGGGCGTCACTGGGCTCAGGCTAAACAGTAGGGCGTCACTGGGCTCAGGCTAAACAGTAGGGCGTCACTGGGCTCAGGCTAAACAGTAGGGCGTCACTGGGCTCAGGCTAAACAGTAGGAAGTCACTGGGCTCAGGCTAAACAGTAGGAAGTCACTGGGCTCAGGCTAAACAGTAGGAAGTCACTGGGCTCAGGCTAAACAGTAGGAAGTCACTGGGCTCAGGCTAAACAGTAGGAAGTCACTGGGCTCAGGCTAAACAGTAGGGCGTCACTGGGCTCAGGCTAAACAGTAGGGCGTCACTGGGCTCAGGCTAAACAGTAGGAAGTCACTGGGCTCAGGCTAAACAGTAGGAAGTCACTGGGCTCAGGCTAAACAGTAGGAAGTCACTGGGCTCAGGCTAAACAGTAGGGCGTCACTGGGCTCAGGCTAAACAGTAGGGCGTCACTGGGCTCAGGCTAAACAGTAGGGCGTCACTGGGCTCAGGCTAAACAGTAGGGCGTCACTGGGCTCAGGCTAAACAGTAGGAAGTCACTGGGCTCAGGCTAAACAGTAGGGCGTCACTGGGCTCAGGCTAAACAGCAGGGCGTCACTGGGCTCAGGCTAAACAGTAGGGCGTCACTGGGCTCAGGCTAAACAGTAGGGCGTCACTGGGCTCAGGCTAAACAGTAGGGCGTCACTGGGCTCAGGCTAAACAGTAGGGCGTCACTGGGCTCAGGCTAAACAGTAGGGCGTCACTGGGCTCAGGCTAAACAGTAGGGCGTCACTGGGCTCAGGCTAAACAGTAGGGCGTCACTGGGCTCAGGCTAAACAGTAGGGCGTCACTGGGCTCAGGCTAAACAGTAGGGCGTCACTGGGCTCAGGCTAAACAGTAGGGCGTCACTGGGCTCAGGCTAAACAGTAGGGCGTCACTGGGCTCAGGCTAAACAGTAGGGCGTCACTGGGCTCAGGCTAAACAGTAGGGCGTCACTGGGCTCAGGCTAAACAGTAGGGCGTCACTGGGCTCAGGCTAAACAGTAGGGCGTCACTGGGCTCAGGCTAAACAGTAGGGCGTCACTGGGCTCAGGCTAAACAGTAGGGCGTCACTGGGCTCAGGCTAAACAGTAGGGCGTCACTGGGCTCAGGCTAAACAGTAGGGCGTCACTGGGCTCAGGCTAAACAGTAGGGCGTCACTGGGCTCAGGCTAAACAGTAGGGCGTCACTGGGCTCAGGCTAAACAGTAGGGCGTCACTGGGCTCAGGCTAAACAGTAGGGCGTCACTGGGCTCAGGCTAAACAGTAGGGCGTCACTGGGCTCAGGCTAAACAGTAGGGCGTCACTGGGCTCAGGCTAAACAGCAGGGTGTCACTGGGCTCAGGCTAAACAGTAGGAAGTCACTGGGCTCAGGCTAAACAGTAGGAAGTCACTGGGCTCAGGCTAAACAGTAGGGCGTCACTGGGCTCAGGCTAAACAGTAGGAAGTCACTGGGCTCAGGCTAAACAGCAGGGCGTCACTGGGCTCAGGCTAAACAGTAGGGCGTCACTGGGCTCAGGCTAAACAGTAGGGCGTCACTGGGCTCAGGCTAAACAGTAGGGCGTCACTGGGCTCAGGCTAAACAGTAGGAAGTCACTGGGCTCAGGCTAAACAGTAGGGCGTCACTGGGCTCAGGCTAAACAGCAGGGCGTCACTGGGCTCAGGCTAAACAGTAGGGCGTCACTGGGCTCAGGCTAAACAGTAGGGCGTCACTGGGCTCAGGCTAAACAGTAGGGCGTCACTGGGCTCAGGCTAAACAGTAGGGCGTCACTGGGCTCAGGCTAAACAGTAGGGCGTCACTGGGCTCAGGCTAAACAGTAGGGCGTCACTGGGCTCAGGCTAAACAGTAGGGCGTCACTGGGCTCAGGCTAAACAGTAGGGCGTCACTGGGCTCAGGCTAAACAGTAGGGCGTCACTGGGCTCAGGCTAAACAGTAGGGCGTCACTGGGCTCAGGCTAAACAGTAGGGCGTCACTGGGCTCAGGCTAAACAGTAGGGCGTCACTGGGCTCAGGCTAAACAGTAGGGCGTCACTGGGCTCAGGCTAAACAGTAGGGCGTCACTGGGCTCAGGCTAAATAGTAGGGCGTCACTGGGCTCAGGCTAAACAGTAGGGCGTCACTGGGCTCAGGCTAAACAGTAGGGCGTCACTGGGCTCAGGCTAAACAGTAGGGCGTCACTGGGCTCAGGCTAAACAGTAGGGCGTCACTGGGCTCAGGCTAAACAGCAGGGTGTCACTGGGCTCAGGCTAAACAGTAGGAAGTCACTGGGCTCAGGCTAAACAGTAGGAAGTCACTGGGCTCAGGCTAAACAGTAGGAAGTCACTGGGCTCAGGCTAAACAGTAGGGCGTCACTGGGCTCAGGCTAAACAGTAGGAAGTCACTGGGCTCAGGCTAAACAGCAGGGCGTCACTGGGCTCAGGCTAAACAGTAGGGCGTCACTGGGCTCAGGCTAAACAGCAGGGCGTCACTGGGCTCAGGCTAAACAGTAGGAAGTCACTGGGCTCAGGCTAAACAGTAGGGCGTCACTGGGCTCAGGCCAAGGTCTCATTTAGTGTTTCTTACCTTTCAGCTGCTTCTTCAGTGGTTTGTTGGCCTCCAGCCACCTCTGCAAGACAAACTATGTTAATCAAAGACATGATGTTACATTCACAATCTGTTATGTGCATTTTAGAGTATAGACTAAGTGTGTGTGTAGCAACTCACAGGAGAGTGTGTTTGAGTGACGATGGTGGTGTTGGAGTCTCGTAGCTGCAGACTGAAGAAGTGTCTCTCCAGCAGACCCAGCTGATTACACACCTGCTCCAGCAAAACCTCACCTGCATCCTGCTTCTGAGAGACGCAAAACACAGCTTATACCGGGAGTCAGTCAGTGTGTGTGAGATATTGCAGTACAGTGTGTTTTGGTAAAGCTTTTCTAGTGAGTGTGTTCTCCAGGTCAAGGTTGTGTGTTGAGATCAATGGGAAGCTGAGATCTGAGTCTCCCGGTCTATCATTCCCACTCTACTCAGGACTGTGTGTACTCACGTTGACTGTAAAGGTCTGGATAGTGTTGTCCAGTAGTTGAACCAAACACAGTAGATCAGGTTTGGGCATGTCTGTTACCGCGGGTTACTCAAACTCTTACACACACACACACGTCTATCAGAGTCCAAAATGTGCACGCACAGCAGTATTCTAGAATATTGGACCATTGGCCTTCATACTTTTGTAATTCTCAATGCAGCTCAAGCTATTTCTCCAATTGTCAACACATTCACATCAATAGAGAGGCGCGTATGCGAAGCCGCGTTGGTTGGGGAGGTACCCGTTACGGCTGTGCGTTCCCCCCGCGGACAGTGGTCTCAGAGCCGCGTTGGTTGGGGAGGTACCCGTTACGGCTGTGTGTTCCCCCCGCGGACAGTGGTCTCAGAGCCGCGTTGGTTGGGGAGGTACCCGTTACGGCTGTGTGTTCCCCCCGCGGACAGTGGTCTCAGAGCCGCGTTGGTTGGGGAGGTACCCGTTACGGCTGTGTGTTCCCCCCGCGGACAGTGGTCTCAGAGCCGCGTTGGTTGGGGAGGTACCCGTTACGGCTGTGTGTTCCCCCCGCGGACAGTGGTCTCAGAGCCGCGTTGGTTGGGGAGGTACCCGTTATGGCTGTGTGTTCCCCCCGCGGACAGTGGTCTCAGAGCCGCGTAGCTATGTTACAATGGGACGCGGGACAATGACGTCTCTCTGTGTCTTTGCACTCTGAATTACGCGTCACTCACTCACTCACACACACACACACTGACACAACCCTCAGTCCATCTCCACAACCTGGGGAGAGATAAAACACACATCTTAATGAAACACCTCCAGACTCTGGAAACTGTGATGATATCTGCTCATGTAGTTTAGCCCCTCCCTAAGGATGACATCGTCTGCAGTGAACAGCCGCTTTTCTACTTCTCTCTCACACACACACACACACAGGCCCAGTGAGTAATTTGTGTGTCTGTGAAGCAGTATCATGCTACAATGAGTAATGCAGTGTGTATGTTGGTAATACATTATTATCTGTCCAGAGTCTGAACATGTCCTTTTTTTCCCTGTTCTCTCCTCCGCCCTGTGTAGACTGCTGAATGATAAGAATGTTAAATATTGTCAGAGACAAGCTAGTCCATCCACAGGCCTAGGAACTGATCTCAGCTCTACATGCATACACACGGGCTGCAGTGTTGTTTACACACCAGTTCTACTGGGCATCAATCCACTAACCCATGCTTTTAATAACAGCTGTGTGTGTGTGCTTGTTAATGTAGGCTAAGGGGAGTGGGCCAGGTCTTTTTGTAGGCCTCTCACACACGTTAATGTTTGGACTCACTCTGAATACATTACAGTGAGTAGAGCACTCTCTCACGCCTGATTTGCCATAATGATAATGACATTCACACCAGTTAGAACTGAGCTGTATAAACTATTTTAGGACCGAGTTTTTTGCCAAGTCTAGACTGTTGAGTGGGCAGTATTGGTATACAACATTGCTTATTTAAAGTGTATCAGCTAGGCCGGAGATGTGTTCCTGGTTGCATTGGCGAACTTGTTTTCAGATGAGCAACGTCATCTCGGTTATCGATTAAACTAGTGTATCGCAATGATTAACACGGAGAATAAGATAACGTCCAATATACTATATGGTCGGTTATTTGAAACATACAGCCTCGACGTGGACTTTAAACTAAGTAGGCTCTATGAACGACCAACATAAACGTAGCCTAATGTTATAGGTTCTTCTGCTGCTACGCTCAACATGCCATTCAGCAACTTTAACGTTACTTCACTTCAGATATCAAGTTGATCCTGGAGGATTGTTATGAGAACACAGACAATCTAGCTTGAGAAGATCAGTTAAAATACCTCAGTAGTCCTGGATTTGGGAACTTTGTCATGTCCGTTGATACTACCGCTGTTAAAAACCTTGGAACTGGGCGCGTCGCGCGGGCAGGTGGAGGTAAATATCCGGAAAGAGATATTCCCGCTGCCCCGCCTCTTCACAATGCGCGCTCCCGCTTTGATGGATGCGTGTTCTGGTCCTCAACCACCCCCGCTGTAGGCTACAGCAGATCATATTCTTTCATCAGAGGAAGAATATATCATGTAATCTGTTCACGCAGAACTGTAGATTGACACTCTAGAGTGACACTGACATTCACCAGAACAAGGGGTGGAATATACTTTGAAAAAAAGCTCAACTTCCAGAGATGTGAAAGTGAAACTCGGTCTAGGTTCTTGGCAGGTCCGCAAAAGAGTGGAGTTCCTCCGGTTTTGTTCATTGGGACTACTTTGGGAACGCATCATTCTTTCCTTCCTTCCTTGAAGTAGCCTAGGTTACTTATTCATAGGAGAAAACGAATGGTGCCTCAGCATAGCTTCCACATGTCCTGTCGTGAGGAGGCTCATCCATGGTCCAGTCAGGGGCTCGCTTCCTCTCCTAAAGCAGCGTCATCTCCTTATCTCCTCTCCTATATCTCAATAGTCTAATGACTCCATCTCAATGTCTCATCTCCTCGTTCATCTGTACTCATCTATAAAGTCAGATATTTCCAGTTTTTCCATTCCAGGGCAGATGAAGAGAATGAAACCTGTCTAATTACATCCCCAATTAAAATGTGACTTTCTTATCCGATCGAGACAATCATATCACTATCAATGTACCGGTCTGTGTCCGAACAGAATATGTTGTAATCCTATGTCAAACAGCCTGAGATGCAGCCTGTAATTTACTCCCATATAACCTCTCTGGGGTGCTGCTGCCATCTACAGGGAAGAAGCGGGTGTTTGTTATTTTCTTTCAATTCGTGTCGAATTAATTTGCGTAGACAACCAGGTGATGGGAGATCCTAACTAATCAATGGCGTTAATTGATCAATCAAGTACAAGGGAGGAGCAAAAATCCGCAGACACTCGGCCCACATAGGACAGGGGTGGGCAAACTTTTTGGTTCGAGGGCCGCACAGATTTTTGGGAAGACTGATTTGTTTGTCAAAATCAATTTGCAGGCCAGAAAAGGGGGAGTTATTTGAAAATCTATACTGTAGGTCCATTATAATTTATATAAATATCTAGTGTTGATCCATTATAATTTATATAAATATATAGTGTAGGTCCATTATAATTTATATAAATATATAGTGTAGGTCCATTATAATTTCAACATACTTTCTATCTTGTTTTAGACATTCAAGAGTGGCCTGGAGTGTTTTTTAAAATCCAAAATAATCACAATTTTTGTTGCCCACCCCTGTACTTTGCCCAAGAGTAGGAAAGGGCTGGCTTCTTATCCCATACCATTCTTCAGAGAATGTGCACTTGCTCACTCCCCCCAATGGACACTTGCTCACACCGCCCCATGGACACTTGCTCACACACCCCCATGGACACTTGCTCACTCCCCCCATGGACACCTGCTCACTCCCCCTCATGGACACTTGCTCCCACCCCCTCATGGACACTTGATTACTCCCCCTCAGGGAAACTTGCTCACTCCCCCCCATGGACACCTGCTCACTCCCCCTCATGGACACTTGCTCCCTCATGGACACCTGCTCACTCCCCTCCATGGACAGCATTGCATGGATGTAAGCATAAAGGGATTTTCTGAAATTCAGCGATTGAGAGCTACAGTGTATGCAGCAGGCTTGTGTTCCAGCCCAGTACTAACAAACCCGATTCTATTCCACTAACCAATGTTAGGTGTGTCCCTTTTGCGCAATCCAGAGAGTGGCCGTTAAGGTGTCGTCAAAAGAGAGTGCTTCTTCTCTGTGAGATGTTGGAGGGTTACGGACGTGTTACAATGTGTAGTGTCACCAGTTGCTGTGCCAGTAGGTTACCAAGGTCAGAGGTTATATAGAGTAAGATGGTGAGTTATAACCAGAAAAGACCGGTTCCTTTGACTCTTAATGGGGTGACCCCCCAACCATCTCTCTGTGGGGGGGGGGGGGGGGGGGGGTGATAGGATGGGTTAACTTCCTCTGCCTCTCTCTCTGAGTGTCATCTTACTGCTGCAGTAACCAAGACACAACAGCACTGACTGTCCCCTGAACTCCACTGCCCCAAATATAGAGACTAGTGACAGAGAGAGAGAGAAAGAAAGAGAGATGGGGGAGAGAGAAACAAAGAAGGAGAGAGACAGAGAAAGAGAGAGCGAAATAGAAAGAGAGAGAGAAAGAGAGTGGTAGAGGGATAGAGGGGGAGAGAGAATTAGAGCGAGAGAAAGAAAGAGAGTGGTCGAGAGAGAAAGAGAGAGAGAGATAAATGTCTTTGAAATGTCTTTATTCTTTTGGAACTTTTGTGAGTGTAATGTTTACTGTTAACTTTTATTGTTTATTTCACTTTTGTTTGTTATCTCCTTCACTTGCTTTGGCAATGTTAACATATTTTCTTTTGTTTTGGTCTCCCCCCACCCCTCTCTCTCTGTCCCTCTTTTTCTGATGGTCTTCCTCTGTGTGATGGGCAGAGTGTGTTGTTGGTGTTGTCCTCGTTGGAGCAGTGTGTTCCCATTTGTCTGTCTCGTTAGGGCAACATGTATGTACTTTCTCGTTAGGACAGTGTGAACCTATTGACTAGAGTCTAGACGGTGTCTGATTCAGAAAGTTCTCTCTCTGGCTACATATGAAGAGTTTATTTCCAAAATCTCCATACATTTTTCACGTTTTTCATGTGTGTGTAAAATATTACTTTTCTCAGTTTTTTTTATTCATAGATTGTAGGTGTGTATTAAAACGTTTTTGTTTTTTTTGCAAAACGCTGTACAGTATATCCATTGTTTAGCGGGAATGGAATGTTTGTATCCTGTAGACTGTGATATGTGGTTGTCTCACCTAGTTACCTGAAGATGAATAAACTACCTGTAGTCGCTCTGGACAAGAGCTTATGCTAAATTACTAAAATGTCAAATGTAAATGTTTTATATACAGATCTCATATTACTGTATTGATTCAAAGCATATATATAAACAGTTGAAGTCGGAAGTTTACATACACTTAGGTTGGAGTCATTAAAACTCGTTTTTCTACCACTCCACAAATTTCTTGTTAACAAACTATAGTTTTGGCAAGTCGGTTAGGACATCTAATTTGTGCATGACACAAGTAATTTTTCCAACAATTGTTTACAGACAGATTATTTCACTTATAATTCACTGTATCACAATTCCAGTGGGTCAGAAGTTTACATACACTAAGTTGACTGTGCCTTTAAACAGCTTGGAAAATTCCGGATCAGATCAGATCATCAGTCAGAACTTCCTGACTGATGTCTTGAGATGCTGCTTCAATATATCCACATAATTTCCCTTGCTCATGATGCCATCTATAGTGAAAAAACACCAATATCTTTCATAAATCCTTTAAACAATAAAAGCTCATTTGCCAACATTTATGAAAATTGATATATAGCCTTTTGGGAAAAAACTCATTATGTAATGAATTACATGATTTGTTTTATTATATTATGTAATATTGATACACTCTTTGGCACACACAGAATACAGACCTGTCAGCGTGTGTGTGTGTGTGTGTGTGCGCGTGCATGCAAGCCTGTGTTCTCTAAATGGCCAATGAGAGGAAGGTTAAGTGTCAGAGGTCATAGATCAGGTCAACGTTGAGTGTGGTAAATCTACAGTAGTCATTCCTCCTCAGACAGGTCTATATAGCCTACAGTCTGTAGTGACTCTGAACAGAGTGTACCTGTATCTGGACCAAAGCAGATGACCTCTGACCTTGACCTTTGTAACTTCCTGGGGTAGTTTGGAAAACAGCATGGTCTGACTCGTACCCTACAGCCCCTGCTGTGACTCATTGTGTGTATTTGTCTCTCCTATTTGGTCTGTCTTTCTGAATGGTCAGTGGAAACTATTGGTCAGTATTGACCTCCCCTCTGTGTGTTCTGTCAACAGAGTTAATTTATCAGGATATAGGACTTTAGAGGAACCAGAGTATCTACCACACACACACACACACATTCCCCAAAGCAGTAGCACAGTGTCTGTCCATGCAGAGCTCCTACAAAGTTTTAGAAGGTTTTCCATTGATAGGAGCGTTGATTCGACAGTACACCCAGGGCACGCGGGAGCCCCTGTCAGGATTTAGTGGATGAGTAACTTGAGCCCAACGCCCACACAATAATGTAGCCTACAGGGGTGCCTTGAACTCAATTAGGCCTACGTCAGAGAGTCAGAGAGGTCTTTTGACGGGAGAGCGTGTGGGATTGTTGTAAATAGCCTGCCTGCCGAGCGCGCGCTGTCAGTGGTGCTGAACTCTTCAGACCACAGCCACCAGAGTTAAAGAACATCTCAGTTTGTTCGCTCCTTTCACTGGACTTTATTATTTCATCCAGATGGGCGTTATGCAAAAATGCCAAAATGAAAGGGCTTGTGTCATTTTTTACTGGTAAGTTTGACATTCTATTGAATTCTATTAATGTAGTTACAACTATGTGTTTTCATATTCTAGTGTTTGAATGATCAGTGGCCTAACACCTTTTCTCGCCAACTGCTATAATGCGTTATTATGGGGTTATAAAGCATTGTCAATAACAGGTACACTACATGACCAAAAGTATGTGGACACCTGCTCTTCAAAGATCTCATTCCAAAATCATGGACATTAATATGGAGTTGGTCCTGCATTTGCTGCTATAATAGCCTCCAGTCTTCTGGGAAGGCTTTCTACTAGATGTTGGAAAATTTCTGCTGGGACTTGCTTCCATTCAGCCACAAGAGCATTAGTGAGGTCGGGCACTGATGTTGGGTAATTAGGCCTGGCTTGCAGTCAGCATTCTAATTAATCCCAAAGGTGTTCAATAGGGTTGAGGTCGGGGCTCTGTGCAGGCCAGTCAAGTTCTTCCACACCGATCTCGACAAACCATTTCTGTATGGACCTCGCTTTGTGCACGGAGGCATTGTCATGTGGAAACAGGAATAGGGCTTTCCTCAAACTATTGCCACAAAGTTGGAAGCACAGAATCGTCTAGATTGTCATTGTATGCTGTAGTGTTAAGATTTCCCTTCGCTAGAACTAAGGGGCCTAGCCTGAACCATGAAAAACAGCCCCACACCATTATTCCTCCTCCACCAAACTTTACGGTTGGCACTATGCATTGGAGCAGGTAGTGTTCTCCTGGCATCTGCCAAACCCAGATTTGTTCGTTGCACTGCCAGATGGTGAAGCATGATTCATCACTCCAGAGAATGTGTTTCCACGGCTCCAGAGTCCAATGGCGGCGAGCTTTACACCACTCCAGCCGATTGGGCATGGTGATCTTATGCTTGTGTGAGGCTGCTCAGCCATGGAAACCCATTTCATGAAGCTCCTGACGAGCAATTCTTGTGATGACGTTGCTTCCAGAGGCAGTTTGGAAATCGGTAGTGAGTGTTGCAACCGAGGACGGATGATTTTTACGTGCTACGCGCTTCAGCACTCGGTGGTCCCGTTCTGTGAGCTTGTGTGGCCTACCACTTCGCGGCTGAGCCGTTGTTGCTCCTAGACGTTTCCACTTCACAATAACAGCCCTTACAGTTGACCGGGGCAGCTCTAGCAGGACAGAAATTTGACGAACTGACTTGTTGGAAAGGTGGCATCCTATGACGGTGCCACGTTGAAAGTCACTGAGCTCTTCAGTAAGGCCATTCTAGTGCCAATGTTTGTCTATGGATAATGCATGGCTGTGTGCTCGATTTTATATACCTGTCAGCTACGGGTGTGGCTGAAATAGCCGAATCCACTAATTTGAAGGGGTGTCCACACACTTTTGTATATATAGTGTATAACACATCGTTAATGTCATTGAATAGCAGGTATGATGCCCTTGATGTCTTACATCATGTTACTAGAGATTTTTTTACCTTCATTTCCGTTCAATGTTTTTCATTAGATTTTCAGCTCCTTTATAGTGAGTTTAGTTATATCGACACTTTGAGAGCCTACTGATATTGATACTGACATAGTCTTATGTAAGAACCCTTTCCTGTGTTTCAGCTCTGCTTGAAGGGAAGAAAGGGGGCTTCAGCAACTTCCTGCACAAACTGGTGTCCGACCACCAAATCTTTCAGCAGTAAGTCGCAACTTACTTCATATTGTGTTAATGATTGTACTCCATATTGATGATCTAAAATAACGTATTATGTTATAATTAACACAGAGACACACACAGGCCTAACACTGTCCATGTTGTCTCTGTGAAGCCTGGACGCCCAGACCATCCTGCTGCAGGAGAGCCTGAGAGAGGAGAGGGAAAGAGAGGAGAGAGAGGGGGGAACATCGGTGAGTATATATAGGCATACAGCCAGGACACCTATGACCCATTTATATAATCTCTGTCTGACCCAAATCTAACCCCCTCCCATCCCTTTTCTCTCTATCAGCGTCTGCCAAGTTTGCTGGAGGAGGAGACTCAGTGAGTACCCAAAGTTATGGCCAGGTGTTTTTCCTTGAGTTGCCCATAGCCAATGGAAATCATCAGACCTCACACTCATGCTGCTCTGTTGTCATGTTTACCAGGGTGAAGCCTTCTGATTTCCAATACCTGAAGGTCATCGGCAAAGGAAGCTTTGGGAAGGTGGGAGCAAGTGTGTGTGTCCCTTTACGTGTGTGTGTATTTATGAGTAGGCCGGTGTGTGTTTGTTGTGTTGGTGATGTCTTTATCTTGTTGCAGGTGGTGTTAGCGAGACACAGACATAGCCTCCCGGGTGGCGCAGTGGTCTAGGGCACTGCATCGCAGTGCTAGCTGCGCCACCAGAGTCTCTGGGTTCGCGCCCAGGCTGGGCTGGGTTCGCGCCCAGGCTCTGTCGCAGCCGGCCGCAACCGGGAGGTCCGTGGGGCGACGCACAATTGGCATAGCGTCGTCCGGGTTAGGGAGGGTTTGGCCGGTAGGGATATCCTTGTCTCAGTATGTAATGAAATGTAAAAAAATGTAATAAAATGTATGCACTCTACTGTAAGTCGCTCTGGATAAGAGCGTCTGCTAAATGACTAAAATGTAAAAATGTAAATGTAGAGTGAAAGTATGTATGCTGTCAAGGTTCTACAGAAACAGGTCATACTGAGGAAGAAAGAGGTATCTATTATTCCATTCTATTTCCGTTCTATTCTATTTCCATTCCATTCTATTTTAATTCCATTCTATTTCCATTCTATTCTATTTCCATTCCATTCTATTTCCGTTCTATTCTATTTCCGTTCTATTCTATTTCCATTCCATTCTATTTTAATTCCATTCTATTTCCATTCCATTCTATTTCCATTCCATTCTATTTTAATTCCATTCTATTTCCATTCCATTCTATTTCCATTCCATTCTATTTCCGTTCCATTCTATTTCCATTCCATTCTATTTCCATTCCATTCTATTTCCGTTCCATTCTATTTCCATTCCATTCTATTTCCATTCCATTCTATTCTATTTCCGTTCCATTCTATTTCCATTCTATTCTATTTCCATTACATTCTATTTCCATTATATTCTATTTCCATTCCATTCTATTTCCGTTCTATTCTATTTCCGTTCTATTCTATTCTATTTCCATTCCATTCTATTTTAATTCCATTCTATTTCCATTCCATTCTATTTCCATTCCATTCTATTTTAATTCCATTCTATTTCCATTCTATTCTATTTCCATTCCATTCTATTTCCGTTCTATTCTATTTCCGTTCTATTCTATTTCCATTCCATTCTATTTTAATTCCATTCTATTTCCATTCCATTCTATTTCCATTCCATTCTATTTTAATTCCATTCTATTTCCATTCCATTCTATTTCCATTCCATTCTATTTCCATTCCATTCTATTTCCGTTCCATTCTATTTTAATTCCATTCTATTTCCATTCTATTCTATTTCCATTCCATTCTATTTCCGTTCTATTCTATTTCCGTTCTATTCTATTTCCATTCCATTCTATTTTAATTCCATTCTATTTCCATTCCATTCTATTTCCATTCCATTCTATTTTAATTCCATTCTATTTCCATTCCATTCTATTTCCATTCCATTCTATTTCCGTTCCATTCTATTTCCATTCCATTCTATTTCCATTCCATTCTATTTCCGTTCCATTCTATTTCCATTCCATTCTATTTCCATTCCATTCTATTCTATTTCCGTTCCATTCTATTTCCATTCTATTCTATTTCCATTACATTCTATTTCCATTATATTCTATTTCCATTCCATTCTATTTCCGTTCTATTCTATTTCCGTTCTATTCTATTTCCATTCCATTCTATTTTAATTCCATTCTATTTCCATTCCATTCTATTTCCATTCCATTCTATTTTAATTCCATTCTATTTCCATTCTATTCTATTTCCATTCCATTCTATTTCCGTTCTATTCTATTTCCGTTCTATTCTATTTCCATTCCATTCTATTTTAATTCCATTCTATTTCCATTCCATTCTATTTCCATTCCATTCTATTTTAATTCCATTCTATTTCCATTCCATTCTATTTCCATTCCATTCTATTTCCATTCCATTCTATTTCCGTTCCATTCTATTTCCATTCCATTCTATTTCTATTCCATTCTATTTCCATTCCATTCTATTTCCATTCTATTCTATTTCCGTTCCATTCTATTTCCATTCCATTCTATTTCCATTCCATTCTATTTCCATTCCATTCTATTTCCATTCCATTCTATTTCCGTTCCATTCCATTCTATTTCCATTCCATTCTATTTCCGTTCTATTCTATTTCCGTTCTATTCTATTTCCATTCCATTCTATTTTAATTCCATTCTATTTCCATTACATTCTATTTCCATTCCATTCTATTTTAATTCCATTCTATTTCCATTCCATTCTATTTCCATTCCATTCTATTTCCATTCCATTCTATTTCCGTTCCATTCTATTTCCATTCCATTCTATTTCCATTCCATTCTATTTCCATTCCATTCTATTTCCATTCTATTCTATTTCCGTTCCATTCTATTCTATTTCCATTCCATTCTATTTCCATTCTATTCTATTTCCATTCTATTCTATTTTCATCCCATTCTATTTCCGTTCCATTCTATTTCCATTCTATTCTATTTTCATTCTATTCTATTTTCGTCCCATTCTATTTCCGTTCCATTCCATTCAATTATATTCATTATCTATCCCTCTCTCTCTCTCTCTCTCTCCTTCCACCAGAGAGATGTGATGGTAGAGAGGAGTGTGTTGCTGAAGGGACTGCAGCATCCATTCCTGGTGGGGCTCCACTTCTCCTTCCAGACCTCTCACACTCTCTTCTTCGTACTGGACTACATCAATGGAGGAGAGTTGTTCTACCATCTCCAGAGGGAGGGAGCCTTCCCAGAGCCCAGAGCAACATTCTACTCTGCAGAGATGGCCTCAGCCCTGGGCTACCTCCACTCCCTCAACATAGCCTACAGGTGCACACACACACACACACACACACACACACACACACACACACACACACACACACACACACACACACACACACACACACACAATGAGAGAGAGCGCATTTTCCTCACAGTGATTTAACCCTCGGTACCCCCCCTTAGAGACCTGAAGCCAGAGAACATCCTATTGGACAGTGGAGGTCATGTGGTTCTGACAGATTTTGGGCTGTGTAAAGAGGGTGTGTCTGTGGGTGGGACTATGCAAACGTTCTGTGGAACCCCTGAGTATCTGGCGCCAGAGGTGCTGTTAGGTCACGCCTACAGTGGAGTAGTGGACTGGTGGGGGCTGGGGAGTGTACTTTATGAGATGCTTCATGGACTGGTGAGTGTGTTTCTCTTTCTCTTCTCTTTCAGCTACTTTTCAACTAGAATATTCCATCCACTGCACACTTATCTGGCTCCCTCTATCCTCTTCTTTTCTCTCTCTCTCTCTTCCTCAGCCCCCATTCTACAGTCGCAGTAAGGCCGAGATGTTTGAGAACATCCTTCACGCCCCCCTGCAGCTCCATAGAAGTGTGTCCCAGTCTGCCCGGTCTCTGCTGCAGGGCCTGCTGGAGAGAGACTGTACCAAACGCCTTAGGGGGGAACAGGACCTTGTAAGCACCCCCCATTACCCCACCTGGCACATACATGCAAGACCACATACACACACGCACCCATACACACATTGACGTGCTGTCTCACTTTGTTTGTAGGCTGAGCTGCAGGGCCACACCTTCTTCCTGTCCATCAACTGGGATGACTTGCTAGCCAGGAAAGTCCCTCCCCCATTCATTCCCAACCTGATGAGTGTGTGTGTGTTTTTTTGGGGGGGGGGGGGGGGGCTGGGTTAGAACCAGTGGTTAAACTGAACCGGAGCTACCTGGAGTCGGCCTCCTGCACCTTGGGTCAAAGGGAGAACCAGGCGGAGCCTAGCTTCATCACATTACGGGTCAAAGAGAAAAGTAGGATAAAAAGTAGGATAAACCAACGTTAGGGTCAGGGTTGACTATAAGGTGTCGGTCTGGCCTAGTGGTAGCCCCTCAGACTATGGAACACATACATCCCTGGTGACGTGAGCACCAATCCCGTCTCAGCCCTTCCTCTCTGTCTCCCTCTGTATCTGTCTCCCCTCTACACTCCAACTATCAGTGGTACTATCACTGTCCATAAAACAATAGAATACAATAAACATATATTTAAAAAACAACATAAGATTAGGGCTAGGGTTGAGGTGCTAGGGTTAGGGTCATGGGTGAGGTGCTAGGGTTATGGTAAGGGTTGTGGTTAGGGTAAGGCTTGTGGTTGAGGTAAGGGTTGTGGTTAGGGTAAGGGTTGTGGTTAAGGTTAGGGTAAGGATTGTGGTTAGGGTTAGGGTAAGGGTTGTGGTTAAGGTTAGGGTTAGGCTTAAACCAGGATGTGATAAGAACAAGTGTGTGTGTGTGTGTGTATGTGTGTGTGTGTGTGTGTGTGTGTGTGTGTGTGTGTGTGTGTGTGTGTGTGTGTGTGTGTGTGTGTGTGTAGAGTCAGCCCAGGTGTGCGAGGTTACAGCTGGTTTAATAGGTCTAAGATGATAAATTACATGATTAACATTGTCTGACATAAGATTAACATTCGTAGAGAACACAGATATTACATACTACAGATATTACATACTACAGATATTACATACCACAGCTATTACATACGACAGATATTACATACTACAGATATTACATATAAGAGCTGTTTCCTGGACTCAAAAGATTGCTCAGTGGAGAATCACTTGGCTCAATTAGTGTCTGGGAAGCCGGTCCAACAGAAACAAAGTGCAACAATCAAACAGGTAACCAAGTCAACAGGAACATTTGGTTTCCCTCCATTTCCACCGGACTCACTGCAAAGAACTCTAGTCAGTGTGTGTGTACTCAGTAGCTGTTGAAGGTGGGGTAACTCTGGTCACTCTGGCAGGTGAAGTAAGCTATCAGCTGACCGTTACAGATCATCAGAAACAACCCGCTGCCTTCAAACAAAACATACAACCACACACACACACAAAACCATTAATAAGGAAGAGACATAACCAATTACTCGTCTATAACTCCTCAGAAGGTTTCACACAATAAAACAGAACATGTGTGGGTGAGGTACAGGTCTTACCAAGGGCCAGCCACCACTGCCATACCAAGGGAAACTCCAACATCACTGAAACACACACATTACACACATATATTACAAACACACATTACAAACACACATTAAAAACAGGTAATATACCATACAGAACTAAGGATGGGGGTGTACATAGTATTGCTTTAGAGCTAGACCCATCCAATCCTTACACATGAGGAAGGGGAATTAAAGAAGACCATGGGATAGGGTCAATATATGTGCCTTGTTTAGAGCCCAGCTGCTTCTCAACTGTAACCCAACTTCCCGTCCCGTCCTGATGTCATCAAAGCTGGCCCAGAGCACTCTGCTCTGCCAGCAAGTGATTATTCTGAGTTAAGCCAGTGTGTGTGTGTGTGAGAGTGAGTTCAGGCATGTGTATGCATTTCTGTGTGTATGTGTGTGTGTCTCACCCAGGCTGGTGAGCAGTACGTGCAGTAGTGTGACTGTGAGAGCGTAGTCCCAGACCCATCTCCTCACAACGGCTGCAAACAGCAGACCACTGCAGAAATAGGTCAACTCCATGGACAGCAGGTTCACTGGAACAACAATATAAGACCTTAACCATCTGTAGAGGACATGCGTGCGCACACACACACACATTACCATACACATCTTCGCTCACCCAGGTATTTGGAGTTGGACTCCAAATTGGTTGGTTCAGTCTTAAAGTCAAAGGGAATAAGTCCATCAAAGTGATCCAACCTGAATGCAAACAGAAGAACAGCAGATAAAACAAACAAACAGGATATTCAAAAGAAGGAGCTAGGAGGGAACCAGGGCGGTTGAAACTGACTGTCATTCCAATCAATGAAAACAGACCAATAGTTGCTGTGGATTTCACGAATCCCTCCCCCTCTCTTCTGTCACCTGGCACCAGGTTTATAGAAGCCGCCTGAGGACGGCTCACCGTTCCAGCAAGGTCACTTACCCAATAACCACACGTGCACGCAGAGAGAGGAAAAGAAAAGTGTCGCACCTGAACGCGCCGAAACACACACTCCCAATCATGTAGTAGAGAGAGTAGAATATGACGAGGCACAGCAGCAGGTGTACAAGCACTGTCTGGGGGAGAGATATCGAGAGAAAGAGAGTGAAAGAGAGAAATTGATCGAGAGAGAGTCAGAGTCATTCATCCCAATAATAATATATCATCCATCATAGACCTAGGCTATACTCAAATCAGCCGCCAAGACACTGTAGCAAAGCCGTGACAGCACTGTCAACTGAACCGTGGATCATTCAGCAGGTGTAAAATCTCCCATGGCAAAACTCCAACAGACTCTGCAAGGGATGCGCACTGCGGGGGAGCAGCAAAGGACAGAAGACCTTCATTTGCACAGACTGAGTGATCATTATCTGTTGCATTTGCCATTCACGATAAATGAAATATCAGTCGCTGAATAGAAATGATAGGCTGATAGTTTATGTTTCATAGTCGCTAACAACGACACCTGATGATTTCGTATTTTATTATAACAGCGTCCATATCTGACCCACGGTTGCCCGGATGGCACATAATCAGATTTTTTCTGAGTATAAAATCCGAGTTAACAGTCCTCTTACCCTCGTGTCGGCCACTTTACCCCTGAAGGCCATCTCATGGTTTGCATCTGTCGTTCTTCTGATGTTGAGAATAATGTGTGACTGGGCAACTGAGATGTTACAGTGTAATCCGTCAGAAAACAGCATTATACTGCCATCTAGCGGTAGCGACTGGAAAAAGCATGCTTATTTATAGGCGACACAGCCATTGAAGGTCTGCATCTCATGCCAAATAGACTACAGTAGCCTCTTCCAGTCCAACGTTTCACTTGTAATAAGAACAGTAGGGATGTCTTATTAATTAACCCTTAAAATAGCAAAGTCAGAGAGCTTCTATTTCGGACGTCTGGTCTGATTGGACATAGATAACAAACATGAAAAGGCATCACGTTTTACAATAAAAAAAACATTAAGAGCTGATAGCCTATAGGCCTTGTTGTAATCAATACTACGGTCTAACTACTGTAGACCTATTAGGCGTCTGGACTTGACTGTTCTTACTTTTTTGCTGAATTACTGGTTGGAAGTGTGGCCAAGTTCATAAAACAGCTAGAAGTTGGGTTTATGATTAGTCTACTGTCATCTTTCTTTTAACATATGGGGACAATATTGACTGGTGGTGACGTAAACAGTTATTGACGGCATACAGCGACATGACCACAATGGAAATCGCGCGCCACGCCAAACAGACTCTGCACGCCCTTGCGCTCCGATTTGATGCTCTCTGAGATTCTGAAAATACACGAGGGAGAAAGACTAGTCCCAAGGCATGAATAAAATATTTAATAAACCACATGTCCACTCTAAGCGTCCGTCTTGCTGTACCTATTGACCATCGATAGTTGTGTGCTCAAGTTTACCAAGATCCAAAGTTGTCAGGCAGCGTTCATTGAACGCATGCGCATTGCATCCACTATCCAGCTCAAAATAAGCGTTAAAACAGAAACGAGGTGAGTTCCATAATTTTCAAACAATATAATCGCCGTTATACATTAAATGTTGCAAATAACAACAGTAATCGATAAAGCATCGTTCGTTTTATAATTTGCACCGGTTCTTATTATTTGTACTGTGATTTAAAACCGTAAAGATAAATCGGAGAGTCAAGTTTCTATTGAAGAAATTAAAAGCAAGCAATTCTATATTTTAGCCTTGAACAAATAAGGCAGTGTAGGGGCGGATATTTACTTATTTATACCAACTAATGTGGAAGTCCGTTCCTAAGCATTTTCTAACGTTCAAAACCTGGAAACTTATTTATTACTGGTTGTCCTTACTTCGCTACACCAAGCCAAAATGCTAGTCCCGGTTCTTAGCCGTCTAGCTACCAATTTGAATTGAACCGTAGTGACGCTTTGCTAGCCAGAAGCAGTTAGCAAGCTAGCTGGCAGCTAGCTGGCTGACATTCCGAGACAAGGGGAAAGTAAAGAAAATGGCCATGATGAGGGATAACACTAACATATGAAATTGCAGGGTATATATTTCGTTTTATTTGACAGACACGGCCCTGCATTATGTGTTTCAATAAATAATTTGAGTCATTTACATAGTTTTAACGTGTTGGTGGCCTCTTCCTTTGCTCCGCCATTTTGTATAAGACGAATGCTAATCATGGGCGCACGTACACTTTATATATGGTCGAATAAATTCGAGGTTTAAACTTGGGAACGTAAACTGACAGCTGTTGAACAGCACACTTGATTGTTTACTTCCCATTCGTATATTTCAGTCAAACAAATATTCTTTCTGACCAAAATATGTGTTGATGCAGCGTCGAGGCGAAAACGTTATATCGTGATCTTGGTTTGATTAAAACACACGTAAATTTGACCTTTCTATGCAGAACACATTGTTTTCATTAAAATCATTGATTATTCTACCATCTCTGTTGTCCGCGTCAATGCAAACAGCCGATTTAATAAGATACTGTTAAAACAAGGAAAAGCTGAACTTGTTCTTTTAACTTGTATTTGTCACGTCTCTCACGGTGTTTGTCAATACTTGTGTTCTAGGCCAATCCATGCAGGAGTGCTTGTGCATTTATTTTGTGATATTTAGCTTTAAAAAGTAACATATTTACTTGTTTTGCATCATATAAGTGCATGCATGTATTCCACAACAGTCGCCCTCTAGCGGCGATGGGATGCGGTTCTTTAGTACCCGACTTGCACGCGCTGGTTGACTTCTTGCAGGTACCTGTACTTTTTGTGCCAGGGATATTTTTAGAGTACCCCTTTTTGGATAATGTTATTTGATTGATTGTTTTTATTAGCTAATTTAAAAAAATACATACACACACACTACATTCATTAAAAAAACTTAACAGGGATTGCTAAATAAAGTCAGTGACTTATTCCCATTGTGGTCCCTAAAGTACATGGTGGAAAAATATTACAAAGATACAGACATAGATATCTTATATATAATGAAAACAACACATAGATAGACATTTGAGAAAGATCTGTCAAATGGATACAATTTCAGTTTTACTTTAAGAACATACAGACAGACCTATTCTAGCCCATATCCTTGCATGAACAAACTCCCACACATCTTGTCTTAACATGAGAGACAGACAGATGTCAATAGGCATGTGGCAGTGTTTCCCCATCCACTGCTGAAACGGGCGTGCTGTCTTAATTCAAATCAAATGTTATTTGTCTCATGCATCCTAAACAACAGGTGTAGACTAACAGTGAAATGCTTACTGATGGGCCCTTTCCAACAATACAGAGAGAAAAATAGAAAAGTTATAGAAAAAATAAGAACACAAGAAATAAATCCACAATGAGTAAGGATAACTTAGCTATATACACAGGGTACCAGTACCGAGTCCATGTGCAGGGGTACGAGGTCATTTGGATGTGACACCTGTATGGTTATTGATTGATTGGGTATGTTCAAGTAGTAAGGCTAAAAAAACTTTGTGTTAACGAGTAAAGTCAGGCGAGGTGCATCTGCGACAACCAAATGTCGGACACTGTAATTGTTAGGCTGTGTATTGCAATACCAGTATTGCAATATTTTTTACATGGCAAAAATTCAAACCCGAGGCAGACAGCTCTTTGGTCCTTTAAAAACCTGCTGTTTGTAAAATATTGTGGCTATAGCTTGGAAATAAATTAATGTGATTCTGGATGACAACATAATACTGTTTATTTCCACCTATAGGGCTTCTTTCCTAAAGAAATGTGTTTTCTTGCCATGATCCTAACGAGAATCGCAATACTGGTATCTTCCCGGCCCAAGTAATGGTTTTCCAACAGAAAGGCTCAGATCAACATGGCAGTGTCAACATACCTGCTATTGTATATAAACGTTTTTCTTTATAGATGTCGAAAATAAACTTTTCTATACTTTTCTATTTCACACACTCACAAACTGAAGACATAACATGTGTACAATTTAATTGGTTAGAGAGAGGTCTCAAATATCACTTTCATTTGTATCCCCTATAGCTTTAGAATCGCAGTCAAGTTGGTTCCTGTTTCAGTCACGTCTTTGGTCACGTTCACGTGGGTCCACCAAAAACATCCTAATGATTGGTTGACAAATAATGCATGGTGCAGTTGGTGAGAAGCAACAGCAGTGACTTCATCAAAAACTGCATGACCTTTGATCACATGGTTTTTGTCAAGTTCAAGCAGTCGACATATAGGCAGGCACAAGTCTGACAATTTTTATCCCTATGTTGCAACACACTTTGAAAGGCGGTGACCGTCGACTAGACAAAATGTATCCGCTCGAACACGCCCATTGACTGGCTGACTGGACAACAACCTCTCCCTCAACGTGATCAAGACAAAGGAGATGATTGTGGACTACAGGAAAAGGAGGACCGAGCACGCCCCCACTCTCATCGACGGGGCTGTAGTGGAGCAGGTTGAGAGCTTCAAGTTCCTTGGTGTCCACATCACCAACAAACAAATGTGGTCCAAGCACACCAAGACAGGCGTTAAGAGGGCACGACAAAACCTATTCCCCCTCAGGAGACTGAAAAGATTTGGCATGGGTCCTCAGATCCTCAGAAGGTTCTACAGCAGCACCATCGAGAGCATCCTGACTGGTTGCATCACTGTCTGGTATGGCAACTGCAAGGCGCTACAGAGGGTAGTGTGTACAGCCCAGTACATCACTGGGGCCAAGCTTACTGCCATCCAGGACCTCTAAACCAGGCGGTGTCAGATGAAGGCCCTAAAAGTTGTCAAAGACTCCAGCCACCCTAGTCATAGACTGTTCTCTCTGCTACCGCATGGCAAGCGGTACCGGAGCGCCAAGTCTAGGTCCAAGAGGCTTCTCAACAGCTTCTACCCCCAAGCCATAAGACTCCTCAACATCTAATCAAATGGCTACCCAGACTATTTGCATTGCCCCCCCTCTTTTACGCTGCTGCTACTTTCTCTTATTATCTATGCATAGTCACTTTAATAACTCTACCTACATGTACATATTACCTCAATTACCTCGACTAACCCCTGTATATAGCCTCGCTGTTGTTATTTTACTGCTGCTCTTGAATTATTTGTTACTTTTATTTCTTATTATTTTTAGGTATATTATTTGTTTTTTAAACTGCATTGTTGTTAAGGGCTTGTAAGTAAGCATTTCACTGTAAGGTCTACTACACCTGTTGTATTCGGCGCATGTGACAAATACCATTTTATTTTGATTTGATTTGATTTTGACTGATGGATTGATTGATGTCAGTGCAGGAGGAGGAGAGCAGGGAGAGATGACTGACACCCCGCCCAGCGATGGCCCCTCCCATGGGGCAGAGTTTGACATGATGGGCGCTCTGGACTGGCAGGACGGCATCGCCACACTGCCCGGCAGCGACATCAAGGTACGGTGTGTTTGTGTGTCTGTGTGTGTGTGTGTGTGGATACTACAGACAGGTGTGTGACTGACTGGTATCTCTCAGTTCCGTATGACAGAGTTTGGAACTTTGGAGATCGTGACAGAGCCAGAGGTCAAAGAGGCAGGGCCAACCCCCCAGAACTCCGCCCAGTCGAAAAGCCCCACCCCTCCACCAGAGGCCCAATCAGAGAGCAGCGCAGCCTCTTCTGCAGCCAAGGAAGTCCAGCCACTTGCACCTAAGGGTAAAGTAAACATACGGTTATGAAGGAGTTATAACATAGTTTTGACTGTTTATAATACAGGTGTGTAGAATTTAGACTCATAGCTCTGATATATGTCAGCACTGTGTATATTAGCATACTACATACTGGGTGCTCTGCAGATGGGGGCATTCAATGTTGAATTCTACAAAGCTTCAATATTACTCTGCTCTTTCCCCCAGCCCAAGGCCCTGTGCTTCTGTCTCTAGAGGAGGGTCCCACTGTGGAGGAGCCCAGTGTGGATGTGGGCCTCAGGGCGGAGGCGGGCCCCAGGGCGGAGGCGGGCCACAGGGCTGCGATGGCTAGCTGTAGGTCGTGTGGGGGCTCCGGTCCACTGGAGAGTTTCCTCCAGGGCAAATACTGCAGCTCCATTTGTGTCCAGCCCTCCAGTGGCAGGTAAAGATGTTAGCTGTTCTTACTGTACTGTATTTTAGAAAGCATATTGATAGTAGTAACAGTTAACCTCTCTGGTATCAGTGGGACGGTAGCGTCCCACCTCGACAACAGCAAGTGAAATTGCAGGGCGCCAAATTCAAAACAGAAATCCCATAATTAAAATTCCTCAACCATACAAGTATTATACACCATTTTAAAGATAAACTTCTTGTAAATCCAACCACAGTGTCCGATTTCAAAAAGGCTTTACGGCGAAAGCACACCACGCGATTATGTTAGGTCAGCGCCTAGTGACAGAAAACCATACGGCCATTTTCCAGCCAAGGAGAGGGCTCACAAAAGTCAGAAATAGCGATTAAATTAATCACTAACCTTTGATGATCTTCATCAGATGGCACTCACAGGACTTCATGTTACACAATAAATGTGTGTTTTGTTCGATAAAGTTAATCTTTATGTCCAAAAACCTCAGTTGAAATTGGCGCGTTATGTACAGTAATCATTGTCTCAAACAAACATCCGGTGAAATTTCAGAGTGCCACATCAAATTACAGAAATACTCATCATAAACATTGATGAAAAATACAAGTTTTATACATAGGATTAAAGATTAAACGTCTTGTTAATCCAGCCGCTGTCAGATTTCAAAAAGGCTTTACGGCGAAAGCACACCACGCGATTATGTTAGGTCAGCGCCTAGCCACAGAAAACCATACAGCCATTTTCCAACCAAGGAGAGGTGTCACAAAAGTCAGAAATAGCGTTAAAATTAATCACTTACCTTTGATGATCTTCATCTGGTGGCACTCCCAGGTCTCCATGTTAGACAATAAATGTTTGTTTTGTTCGATAATGTCCCTCTTTATGTCCAAAAACCTCAGTTTTATTGGTGCATTTAGTTCAGTAATCCAAAGGCACAATGCACGCTCTCAACATCCAGACGAAAAGTTTAGAAAAGTACAATAAAAGTTCGTAGAAACATGTCAAACGATGTTTAAAATCAATCCTCAGGTTGTTTTTGTCATAAATAATCAATAATATTTCAACCGGACAAAAGCTTCGTCAATAGAAAAGGAGAAACAAAGGTGCGCTCCCCGATCATGCGCTGAACTCGTGTCTGGAAATTTCCACTGTCCACTCATTGAAAGTGCTGTATCTCCCTCATTTTTCAGAGTAAAAGCCTGAAACAATGCCTAAAGACTGGGCACATGTAGAAGAAGCCATAGAGACCGTGAACTGGGTCCTAAGTCTTTGTATGGTGGATAGGCTTTCAATGGAAAAACAGCCTTTCAAAATAATAGTACTTCCTAGATGGATTTTCCTCAGGTTTTCACCTGCCATATCAGTTCTGTTATACTCACAGACATTATTTTAACAGTTTTGGAAACTTTAGAGTGTTTTCTATCCACATCTAATTATATGCATATCCTATCTTCTGGGCCTGAGTAGCAGGCATTTTAATTTGGGCACTCTTTTCATCCAAAATTCCAAATGCTGCCCCCTACCCTAGTGAAGTTAAGACCAAAACAGTCATCACATGAGCATAGTTCCTAGAATGACCTCTGTTCCGTGTGTGTTTAGGTCATCTCCCAGAGAGCAGCGGGAGAGAGATGGGCGGGAGGGGGGACTGGGGAAACGAGTGAGGAAGAAGAGGAAGATCTACATGGACTCTGGTGATGAAGAGGAAGACAACCAGGAGGAGGAAGAGGTGATGATAGAAGATGTGGCCAACGCTGGTCCTGAAAGCATTGTAATGTTGTGTGTGTGGCAGCTCACCTGCCGATGAGTGACTGTCTCTCTCTACAGGACAAGGCCAAGGCTGTCAAAGGGAGGAGAGCTGCTAAGCTGGCCAAGCTAGGTATGTCCTATTATTACACTGAGGGGAGGGAGAGGATGGATAGATGGATTTGTTGGGAATGACAAGGGCTGGAAAGTTTGTCCAATCAGGTAGACTAGAGGTCATGAGTGCTGCAATCCTGCTGGTTTTCATGTCACTGATTGGCTGATGTGACTGTTTTGTTGTCCCACCCCCAGTGACAGCCCCACCCAATAAGAAGCGACCCTGGAGCTGGCCCTCCTACATGGAGGAGGAGAAGGCTATAGCTGCCCCCCTTAAACTGTTCAAGGAGGTGAGGCACGCACACATTATCATACTCTCTCTCTGACACACACACACACAGCTGTACAGACATGTGAAAGAGTGTTATGTGTGTGTGCCTCGCAGCACCAGTCGTTCCCTCAGAGCAGGAATGCCTTCAAAGTGGGAATGAAGTTAGAAGGACTGGACCCCTGTCACCCCTCTCTGTTCTGTGTGCTCAGTGTTGCTGAGGTACGTGTCTAACAGGTCAGACCAATAAGATATAGGAGGAACGTCTGTTTTCTAACAACTAACCCTTTGCTTTCCCTCATTTCTTTGCGTTCCTTTCTCTCTGTCTCTTTCTCTCTCTGTCTGTCTCTCTCTCTCAGGTCCAGGGTTATAGGGTAAGGCTTCATTTCGACGGGTATCCAGAGTGCTATGACTTCTGGGTAAATGCTGACACCTGGGATGTGAAGCCGGCGGGCTGGTGTGAGAAGATGGGACACAAGCTGCTACTGCCTAAAGGTCCACACACACACACACACACACACACACACACACACACACACACACACACACACAGATACACACACACCCGACACGCATACACACACACCCGACATACATACACACACACCCGACACACATGCACACACACACCCCACACACATACACACACACCCCCCCACACACACACACCCCAGACACAGATACAAACACACCAGACACACATACACACACACCTGACACACATGCATATTCTACCGACTGTACAATGTTGTGTGTGTTGTTAGACAAAACTATAACCTTCAACCTTTTGTGTCTAGGTTGTAAGGATGGGGAGTTCAACTGGAACATGTATGTGAAGAACTGCAGAGGTCAGCTGGCCCCCAAACACCTCTTCAAGAGCCTCAACACGGTGAGCCTACCTGACAGCCTGTGTGGATCCATTAATAGTGTGTTTGTGTTGTGAATTAGTTGGTGACCTTAGGTCCATTCAAGTTAGTTTGTATATGAACTATGTGGGTGCATGTGTGTGTAGTCGGTGACTCCGTCAGGGTTCCGTGCGGGTATGAAGCTAGAGGCGGTGGATAAGAAGAACCCATATCTGATCTGCGTAGCGTCCATCGCGGCTGCTGTTGACAACAGACTCCTCATACACTTTGACAACTGGGACGACACCTATGACTACTGGTGTGATGCCAGCAGTCCCTACATCCACCCTGTAGGTTACTGTGAGGAAGCTGAGCTGACCCTCACCACCCCTGCTGGTGAGACACACACAAACATATTTCAACGCTTTATTTGGATACACCATGAAACATTGTATAAGGGTGTGTGTTGTGGTTTCTCCTCTCAGAGTATAAGCACCCGAGGAGTTTTTCCTGGGATAAATACATGGAGGAGACTGGGACACAGGCAGCCCCTGCACGTGCCTTCAAACTGGTAAAACACTCACATTCTCACACACACATACAGTTGACACTCAAAACATGTGACACATGCAAATTACGTTGTTGGTGTTGATTGGGAGGCCTGGGGGAATTTCACATGGAGTTCCTCAGGGCTCTGTTCTGGGTCCACTGACAGTCTTTATTTATGTCAGCTACACTGTTACAAAACATGCATATTAATCCATCTGTATCACCTGATGTTAACTCTTGAATGTGTCCTGTAGCGTCCGTGCCATGGGTTCCAGGCTGGAATGAAGCTGGAAGCCGTCGATAAGAGGAACCCCATGCTCATCCGCGTAGCAACCATCGCCGAGGTGGAGGACCACAGACTGAGGGTACGCTGTGTCTGAGAGTGCAGTATGATTATTGTGGAGTAGTGTGTGTGTGTGTGTGTGTGTGTGTGTGTAACTCTGTTTTTCTCAGATCCATTTTGATGGCTGGAGTGAGGAGTATGACTACTGGGTGGATGCTGACTGCCCAGACCTCCACCCTGTGGGCTGGTGTCAGAAGACTAGTCATCCCCTACAACACCCCTCCAATGGTGAGACACACACGCACACACTTCCAAAATGTGTGTGGGGTCAGGTCACTCTCTGGTGTTTTTGTCTTTGTTTATGTGTGTATGTGTGTCTCTGTGTGTAGTATTAACTCTGGTTTTTTTTTCTCTGTTTATGTGTGTAGTATTAACTAGTAGTATTAACTGGTGTGTTTCAGGCTCCACTGATATGCTGGTCCTCCCAGGGCAGGGCTGTCCTACCCCAGGGTGCAATGGGGTTGGTCACATCCGAGGACCCCGCTACGGAACCCACTACACGTCAGTAACAAACACACACACTAACTGTCAAAAAAGTTTTGTAATCAAAACACGTCATAGAATGACTTGTGATCTGTGTGCTGTAATCTGTGAGCAAGGTGATCTGTGTTCCTGTTCTGAACTTGTGTGTGTGTGTGTAGGGGGGTGAGCTGTCCGTACTCGGAGATGAACCTGAACAGGGAGGACCAGGTACCAGACCGTCTGAGTGGAGAACGACCTATGACCCTGAGTGGGCCTCATCACCGTGTGCGATGCCCAGACCCTCCTTCACACACCCAGACAAACAGCCCCACCACACCGGAGCAGCCTGAGCCTGCAGACGACTCCCCTCAGACCAGGTATGTGTGGAACATGTAACAGAAGGGGTTCGGAAGAGCTTCCATGACTTTGTTTGTTATCTGACTGCAAATAAAGTCTGGAGTTGTGGAGTTGTTTCCATGGTAACAGTTGTTTCTATGGTAGTGTAACTAGGGGGCCGATGGTTTACGAGGGCGAACGATCCAGGTGCAGCAGTCAGAGTGAGCCACCAAGGGGCTCCACTGAGCCCATCAACGACGGAGCCAAGGCCAAGAGGTAACACACAGACTCCACTCTCTCCTACCAAACTCTAGAATGCATGATGGAGCAGAGTGTTTGTTGTTGGTTTACTAAGAGAGTACAGTGCCTTCACAAAGTATTCACACTCCCTGACTTATTCCACATTTTATTGTGTTACAGCCTGAATTCAAAATGGATTAAATACATTTTTTTCTCACCCATCTGCACATCAAATGACAAAATGAATTTTTTTGTCAATTAATACAGAAATGTCTCATTTACATAAGTATTCACACCTGAGTCAATACTTTGTAGAAGCACCTTTGGCAGCGATTACAGCTGTGAGTCTTTACCTTACCCTCCCAAGAAAGCTAAGGTAACTGAGCTAAACGACTACCACCCCGTAGCACTCACTTCCGTCATCATGAAGCGCTTTGAGAGACTAGTCAAGGACCATATCACCTCCACCCTACCTGACACCCTAGACCCACTCCAATTTGCTTACCGACCCAATAGGTCCACAGACGACGCAATCGCAACCACACTGCACACTGCCCTAACCCATCTGGAGAAGAGGAATACCTATGTGAGAATGCTGTTCATCGACTACAGCTCAGCATTTAACACCATAGTACCCTCAACTCATCATCAAGCTCGAGACCCTGGGTCTCGACCCCGCCCTGTGCAACTGGGTACTGGACTTCCTGACGGGCCGCCCCCAGCTGGTGAGGGTAGGTAACAACATCTCCACCCCGCTGATCCTCAACACTGGGGCCCCACAAGGGTGCGTTCTGAGCCCTCTCCTGTACTCCCTGTTCACCCACGACTGCGTGGCCATGCACGCCTCCAACTCAATCATCAAGTTTGCGGACGACAGTGGTAGGCTTGATTACCAACAACGACGAGACGGCCTACAGGGAGGAGGTGAGGGCCCTCGGAGTGTGGTGTCAGGAAAATAACCTCACACTCAACGTCAACAAAACAAAGGAGATGATTGTGGACTTCAGGAAACAGCAGAGGGAGCACCCCCCTATCCAAATCGACAGGACAGTAGTGGAGAGGGTAGTAAGTTTTAAGTTCCTCGGTGTACACATCACGGACAAACTGAATTGGTCCACCCACACAGACAGCGTTGTGAAGAAGGCGCAGCAACGCCTCTTCAACCTCAGGAGGCTGAAGAAATTTGGCTTGTCACCAAAAGCACTCACAAACTTCTACAGATGCACAATCGAGAGCATCCTGTCGGGCTGTATCACCGCCTGGTACGGCAACTGCTCCGCCCACAACCGTAAGGCTCTCCAGAGGGTAGTGAGGTCTGCACAACGCATCACCGGGGGCAAACTACCTGCCCTCCAGGACACCTACACCACCCGATGTCACAGGAAGGCCATAAAGATCATCAAGGACAACAACCACCCGAGCCACTGCCTGTTCACCCCGCTATCATCCAGAAGGTGAGGTCAGTACAGGTGCATCAAAGCAGGGACCGAGAGACTGAAAAACAGCTTCTATCTCAAGGCCATCAGACTGTTAAACAGCCACCACTAACATTTAGTGGCCGCTGCCAACATACTGACTCAACTCCAGCCGCTTTAATAATGGGAATTGATGGAAATTTATGTAAAAATGTATCACTAGCCACTTTAAACAATGCCACTTAATATAATGTTTACATACCCTACATTACTCATCTCATATGTATATGTATATACTGTACTCTATATCATCTACTGCATCTTGCCATCTTTATGTAATACATGTATCACTAGCCACTTTAAACTATGCCACTTTATGTTTATATACCCTACATTACTCATCTCATATGTATATACTGTACTCTATACCGTACTCTATACCATCTACTGCATCTTGCCTATGCCGTTCTGTACCATCACTCATTCATATATCTTTATGTACATATTCTTTATCCCTTTACACTTGTGTGTATAAGGTAGTAGTTGTGGAATTGTTAGGTTAGATTACTCGTTGGTTATTACTGCATTGTCAGAACTAGAAGTACAAGCATTTCGCTACACTCGCATTAACATCTGCTAACCATGTGTATGTGACAAATACATTTTTTTTTTTTTTGGTTGAGTCTCTAAGAGCTTTCCACACCTTCCACACTTGCCCATTATTCTTTGTAAATTTCTTCAAGCTCTGTCAAATTGGTTGTTGATCATTGCTAGACAACCATTTTCAGGTCTTGCCATACTGTAGATTTTCTAGCAGATTTAAGTAAAATCTGTAACTCGGCCTCAGGAACATTCACTGTCTTCTTGGTAAGCAACTTCAGTGTAGATTTGGCTTTGTTGTTTTAGGTTATTGTCCTGCTGAAAGGTGAATTCATCTCCCAGTGTCTGGTGGAAAGCAGACTGAACCAGGTTTTCCTCTTGGATTTTGCCTGTGCTTATCTCCATTAGGTTTAATTTTTAACCTGAAAATCTTCCCAGTCCTTAATGATTAAAAGCATACCCTTAACATGATTGCAGCCACCACTATGCTTGAAATATGGAGAGTGGTACTCCGTAATGTGTTGTATTGGATTTGCCCCCAAACATAACATGTTGTATTCAGGACATAAAGTTAATTGCTTTGCCACATTTTCTGCAGTACTTTAGTGCCTTGTTGCAAACAGAATGCATGTTTTGGAATATTTTATATTCTGTAAAGGCTTCCTTCCTTCACTCTCAGTATTGTGGAGTAACTACAGTGTTGTTGATCCATCCTTCTACCACAGCCATTAAACTCTGTAACTGTTTTAAATTCACCATTGGCCTCATGGTGAAATCCTTGAGCAGTTTCCTTCCTCTCCAGCAACTGAGTTAGGAAGAACGGCTGTATCTTTGTAGTGACTGGGTGTATTGATACACCATCTAAAGTGTAATTAATAACTTCACCATGCTCAAAGGGATATTCAATGTCTGTTTTTTTATTTATTTTTACCCATCTACCCATAGGTGACCTTCTTTGCAAGGCATTGGAAAACTTCCCTGGATTTGTGGTTGAATCTGTGTTTGAAATTCACTGCTCGACTGAGGGACCTTACAGATAATTGTATTTGTGGGGTACAGAGATGTTAAACACTATTATTGCACTGAGAGTGAGTCTATACAACTTATTATGTGACTTGTTAAGCACATTTTTACTCCTGAACTTATTGACTCGAGACATTTCACCTTTTCATTTTTAATTAGTAATAAACATAATTCCACTTTGACATTATGGGGTATTGTGTGTCGGCCAGTGACAAAACACAGCTGTAATTAATTCATTTTAAATTCAGCCTGTAACACAACAAAATGTGGAAAGATTTGTGGGGTGTGGATACTTTCTGAAGGCGCTGTATGTTGTCTTTCAACAGGTCTGCTCCAGTCCCAAAGTATCTGAAGCTGCACGTCGTCAAGCAGGAGAATGGAGATGGGAAAGGTAGAGGTTCTGCTCTCAGAAATAGAGAATGGGTGTAACGCTGTGTGGATTATATATTGTCTGTTCATGTCTATTGAAGATATTTACAGCTAATTTCTCCTCCCTCTCCCCCAGACTCCCTGTCTCTCCAGCAGGCGCTCCATGAGTCAGTGTTCTCCCCAGGTGGCTCCTCCTCTCCCCCTCACAGGGTGGCTCTGTGCTGGGACAAACACTGCCAGCTGCTCCCTGAGGTCCTGGGCCTCACAGCTAAGAGAGTTGCAACCTGGACCACCGACGAGGTCAGACACGCACACATAAACACATAAGCAATACAAACATGTACAGGCGCTGTATGCATACTGTACAAACCCACATATTGTGCAAAACACATACACCCAATACAATAGCTTTGAGTATCCTATTGCATTTTAATCACGTGTGTGTGTGTGTGTGTGTGTGTGATGTGTGTGATGTGTGTGATGTGTGTGATGTGTGTGATGTGTGTGATGTGTGTGATGTGTGTGATGTGTGTGTGCTGCTGTGTGTGATGTGTGTGTGTGTGTGATGTGTGATGTGTGATGTTTGTTTCCCTGTGGGTCAGGTGGCCAGTTTTGTCAAAGGGCTCCCGGGCTGCAAAGAGCATGCTGCCACCTTCAGGGCAGAGGTAAGAGCTACCATTTCAAACCCCAACTTTGTGAATCACGATAGTCACACACACCCCTCTCATCTCTCAAATTAAATTCTGCCATTGACATTCAAACACTCACACACACGTTCTGTGTTGGAGCTTATTTTGTGTCTCTGTATCGTTCCAGCAAATGGATGGAGAGGCCTTCCTGCTTCTCACCCAAGCAGACATAGTCAAGATCCTGTCAATCAAACTAGGCCCCGCCCTCAAGATATACAACGCCATACTCATGCTGAAGAACGCTGATGAGGAGTGAGACGCCCCCTCACGCTTCATTTCCTCCCACACCCGACCAATGTATCTGAATAGTCTAATAGTCTAGAGAAGTTTCATCTCCTTTCTTTGCCTCCTCACCTTATCCTCTTTGGTTTTCATCTGCACTGATCTGAGCCCGCATGATAGGTCAGAGCAACGTAATGGATGGCCACCAGGAATCTGCTTTCAGCTATCCTGTTCTTCCACATCAGTGTAGAGGAGCAGAGAGGATGTACCTGGTGTCAGTGTAGAGGAGCAGAGAGGATGTACCTGGTGTCAGTGTAGAGGAGTAGAGAGGATGTACCTGGTGTCAGTGTAGAGGAGCAGAGAGGATGTACCTGGTGTCAGTGTAGAGGAGTAGAGAGGATGTACCTGGTGTCAGTGTAGAGGAGTAGAGAGGATGTACCTGGTGTCAGTGTAGAGGAGCAGAGAGGATGTACCTGGTGTCAGTGTAGAGGAGCAGAGAGGATGTACCTGGTGTCAGTGTAGAGGAGCAGAGAGGATGTACCTGGTGTCAGTGTAGAGGAGTAGAGAGGATGTACCTGGTGTCAGTGTAGAGGAGCAGAGAGGATGTACCTGGTGTCAGTGTAGAGGAGCAGAGAGGATGTACCTGGTGTCAGTGTAGAGGAGCAGAGAGGATGTACCTGGTGTCAGTGTAGAGGAGCAGAGAGGATGTACCTGGTGTCAGTGTAGAGGAGTAGAGAGGATGTACCTGGTGTCAGTGTAGAGGAGCAGAGAGGATGTACCTGGTGTCAGTGTAGAGGAGCAGAGAGGATGTACCTGGTGTCAGTGTAGAGGAGCAGAGAGGATGTACCTGGTGTCAGTGTAGAGGAGTAGAGAGGATGTACCTGGTGTCAGTGTAGAGGAGCAGAGAGGATGTACCTGTGGTGTCTGTTGGAAGATCTTAACTGCATACTCCTCGCGTCCTCTCCTCGTCTCCTCAAAACCCATTGGATGAGAGGACACGAGGAGTATGCAATTGAGATCTTACCTGTCAGACAGACATCACAGACAACCCAAGAAAGTGTTTTATACTATAGCATAACAACAATTAAAATTTAAAGGGGCAATCCGGAGTTGAAACAATAACAAAGCAGTTACCCCACCACTGTTTTGGCCAAAAGCTGAGGGATGGATGGGGCTGGAGAAATGTTACCGCTCTCAAATTCATAGACAGAACTATTTATACAGGGACTGACCATCATCAAAATGATAGTTTGAACCATGTTTTGAGGCTATACAGTGTTGGTTTACATTTACTTTGTTTACCAACATTGAAGATGAACAAGCTTATATTTGGTGTTTTGGGGTTCTGATGGGGTACGACAGTTGAACTAAGCTCATGAGGCATTTATAAGATATTCTTTGAGAATCAATGGGTATATATAAAACAAAATGTATGTAGCAACTGCAGATTGCCCCATTAACTTAAATGTGTTTCTGAGTGAGTAAGAAATGAGCAGTGGGCACCTTTTTAAAGTATTGGTATTGAATTCAATTTTAAGGTAGACTCAGTGAAATGACGTTGCCACGAGCAGCACCACAGATATTGAGATGAGTGAGATGCAAGACTTCGCTCACAGTCACACACAGTATCTGCGAACAGGAGGCTGGTGGCTCTTTAATTGGGGAAAACAAGCTCATAGTAACGGCTGGAACGGAATCAATGGAATGGTATTGGTTTCCATGTGTTTGATAGCGTTCCATTCACTCCATTCCAGACATTACTATGAGCCGTCCTCCCCTCAGATGTGGATGGGTTCGCTTCACACTGCTCCCTGGCCTGGCTACCGCGAATCAAAACAGCGGAGAAGTTGAGCCTCGCGCTTTAACGCTCGTAGTTGTTGTGGGAATTGATCCACTATGCTGTTTACTTTCAGCATCTACGTCATATCGCTGCGTCGACCTTTAATATTATAATTTTTTTTAAATCTGCTTTTATTTTAAATTGTTGAGGAAATGGTGCTCAGCCCTGAGCAAATGGAACCAGATTAGTCCATACATGTTTTTACTTGAATACTTGTTGATTTATTATTTTTGTTGTGAAAGAAAATCACCATGTAGTTTACCTCTCTGCCAGATGGATACATTCCTCTACATGTCCAGGTCAGGAAGAGGTTGGCACATCTCATGGCTTGGGTGGAGGGAGAGGATTGATTTGTTTGTGTGTGTGTGTGTGTGTGTGTGTGTGTGTGTGTGTGTGTGTGTGTGTGTGTGTGTGTGTGTGTGTGTGTGTGTGTGTGTGTGTGTGTGTGTGTGTGTGTGTGTGTGTGTGTGTGTGTGTGCGCGCGCCAGTCAGATGTTTATTTAAAAGGGTGAATGTTATAGCATTGGAACATTAAGGAAAGCTGGACTTCAGGACTAATTCAACTGAAGAGAGATGTTTTTCTATGTACCTGCTTTAGAGCTAATGGTAAAACATTAATGAAATTGGAATGTAAAGAAAGGAAGAGAAAATTCATCAATTTGTTCTGAATGAATATTGGTTCTTGTTTCATTTGGTCTGATTGATCTTTGTGTACACAGTGTAAATAGTGTATTATAGCTCTGGGGTTGTGACACACCCTGCATCCCAATAGGAAGTGGTTATTTGGAAGCTTATGCAAATCAATACCAATCTTTTCCAAGAAATTAAAAAAAACATTTTTTTTTATTGAACTGAGGAATTCATCTTTTAAAGCTTTAGTGAAATTTTGTTCGTCAATGTCCTCCGTGTGATACCTTGGAAGTGTGTTGCAATGAGCTTAAATGTGTTTATCAACACTATAGTTTATATTCAAAAACCAGGATTTCTTTATTTTAATTTAATAAGGGGCATTGATAAGTGATGTTGACTTGTGAGATGGTGTGAGTTGTGAAGGTGCATGTTGGCTTGTGTTTGCTGGAGTGTGTGAGTGGAATGGAATAAATGAAATGCAGTCTTTGTGGTTGTATATTCTTCTAATGTGCATACTGCCTGAGGGCTTGGTTATCCACTCTTCTGATCTGTTAACCACACTGATCTGTGGTCATCATTACCTTGTGTCAGTGGTGTGTCTATCATGTCTCAGATTCACAGGAACTGACACCACACCTAAGCACATACCTGTCCTGTCCACGGACACACCTAGTTATGTCATAAGCCTTTCTCCATCCCGGCCCACACCAATCTATTTATCAATCCCTCTTCTCCTCCCTTCATCCCCCCAGTATGCTGCTGTTCTAACTAATAATAACTACTAGGATCCCTGTGGGACTGGCCCAAACCAGCCAACGATTCCCACGACCCCTCACAACCAGACACAGCTTATCTTGCTAACATACACACACAGCCTTGTTTAACTATCCTTGTGGGGACCAAACAATTGATTCCCATTCAAAAATATATTTTCCCTAGACCTAATCCTTAATTCAAACTGTGAACCCTAAACCTGAAGTAGAATTTTTCCTTGTGGGGTCCAGCAAAATGACCCTAGTTGGGATAATTAAACCAACAAAAACACACACAGAGCGTAATGCTCTGGCTTACTGCTTCTGAAACATCAAACTATTCCAAAAAGAAAAGTGTTCGCATAGTATAGAGTCAAGTCAAAAGGCAACTGAAACATTTAGGCATATTTACTCATCGGGAATTTATGAGGACCAAGATCTCGCATGCGCCGTATTAGCTTACTCGCCGCTTTAAACCAAGGCTGGACAGATGTTAATATGCAGCCTGGTTGAGGGGTGAAACTCGGGGAAAACATTTTAAAGAGGGAGCTGAAGAGTCAACGTTGACCATATTAATGTAGGGACAAAATAAATAACGGGCATCATGTTGAGAAAATAGTTCCAGATATGTCAGCAGCAGGAGCGACGCGGAAATGTCCACAACGGAGCAACAGCCAAATCGAGGCAAGTAACCATTATCGGAACGTTCTCAAAAATCAGAGCGCAGCACATGAAAAGCAAGTGTTACTTGTTAATTTTAGTTTGTATTTGGTCAATAGTGTTGACTTACTTTTTAAAACATTATTCAGACATCCCCAATGTCAAAAAGGCTTTAGTATCAGATAACCATAAATTAAAAGATTAACGTTACATTGTATCCGGAATCGGACAACGCGACTCCGCTCTCGAGAAAAGTTGCACAAGTTCAACCCTTCGATTAACGTTTTTGACTGATGTTATTGCCATCATTTATATAATGTTATGTAAAATCTACAATTTCTGAACTTTTTGTAATCTTTACTAAATGTCTCGTTTTTTTGCATTCATGTTCCTTGTTTCAGTGACGGAATGATTGAATGTTCAAGGAAAGCCCCAAATCAGACGAAATTACTTTGTGAAATCTAATAGAAGTTACATCTGGGACTTGGTCAACTGAGAGTTACCACTGGGACCATATATTATCCATTTAGTTCAGAATTGGACGCCATCGATATGTATGTCTTGACAGTGCTTTATTTTATTATTTACATAGGCTATTGTGGAATATTTAGTTCGAGTTTAAATGTGACGGCTACAGTGAAAGGGCTTGTGTATAGGGTAATCTAGCGTGGAGTTTAGGAGGCGCGAGTTTAGAAGGACTCACATACTGCATCTCATTAACTCATGGGGTTCTTATCACCTCTGTCATTTCCTGTTGTTTACAAAGTCAACTCTCAACATTCCCTCTCTCACTCCACCCCACCCTTTTCCCCCTGTCTTTTTTCTCTTCCCCATTACCTCTCTCCTGTCCTCATCCTCTTTCTCTCCTGTTCTTGTCCTCCCTCTCTCTCCTGTTCTTGTCCTCTCTCTCTCTCCTGTCCTCATCCTCTCTCCCTCTTCTGTCCTCGTCCTCTCTCTCCTGTCCTCGTCTTCCCTCTCTCTCCTGTCCTTGTCCTCCCTTTCTCTCCTGTCCTCGTCCTCCCTTTCTCCTGTCCTCGTCTTCTCTCTCCTGTCCTCGTCCTCCCTCTTTCTCCTGTCCTCGTCCTGCCTCTTTCTCCTGTCCTCGTCCTCTCCCCTGTCCTCGTCCTCTCTCTCCCCTGTCATCGTCCTCCCTCTTTCTCCTGTCCTCGTCCTCTCTCCTGTCCTCGTCCTCTCCTGTCATCGTCCTCCCTCTTTCTCCTGTCCTCGTCCTGCCTCTTTCTCCTGTCCTCGTCCTCTCCCCTGTCCTCGTCCTCTCTCTCCCCTGTCATCGTCCTCCCTCTTTCTCCTGTCCTCGTCCTCTCTCCTGTCCTCGTCCTCTCCTGTCCTCGTCCTCTCTCTCTCTCGCTCCTATCCTCGTCCCCTCTCTCCCCTGTCCTCGTCCCCTCTCTCCCCTGTCCTCGTCCACTCTCTCCTGCCCTCTTCCTCTTTCTCTCTCTCCTGTCCTCTTCCTCTCTCCTCTTCCTCTCTCTCTCTCCTGTCCTCATCCTGTCCTCGTCCTCTCTCTCTCTCTCTCTCCTATCCTCGTCTTCTCTCGCTCCTGTCCTCGTCCCCTCTCTCTCCTGTCCTCGTCCACTCTCTCCTGCCCTCTTCCTCTCTCTCTCTCTCTCTCCTGCCCTCTTCCTCTCTCTCTCTCTCTCCTGCCCTCTTCCTCCCTCTCTCTCTCCTGTCCTCTTCCTCTCTCTCTCTCCCTCTCTCCTGTCCTCTCTCTCTCCTGTCCTCGTCCACTCTCTCCTGCCCTCTTCCTCTCTCTCTCTCCTGTCCTCGTCCCCTCTCGCTCCTGTCCTCATCCTCTCTCCTGCCCTCTTCCTCTCTCTCTCTCCTGTCCTCTTCCTCTCTCCTCTTCCTCTCTCTCTCTCCTGTCCTCTTCCTCTCTCTCTCTCCTGTCCTCTTCCTCTCTCTCTCTCTCTCTCTCTTTCTCCTGTCCTCATCCTCCCTCTTTCACCTGTCCTCGTCCTCCCTCTCTCTCCTGTCCTCATCCTCTCGCTCTCCTGTCCTCATCCTCGCCCCCTCTCTCTCCTGTTCTCGTCCTCTTTCTCTCTCTCCTGTCCTCTTTCTCTCTCTCCTGTCCCCTCTCTCTCTCTCTCTCTCTCCTGTCCTCTCTCTCTCTCTTCTGTCTTCTTTCTCCTGTCCTCGTCTTCTCTCCTGTCCTCATCCTCCCTCTTTCTCCTGTCCTCCCTCTCTCTCCTGTCCTCGTCCTCCCTCTCTCTCCTGTCCTCGTCCTCTCTCCCTCTCTCTCCTGTCCTCTCTCTTTCTCTCTCTCTCCTGTCCTCTCTCCTGTCCTCGTCCTCTCTTCTGTTCACTTTCTCCTGTCCTCATCCTCCCTCTCTCTCCTGTCCTCGTCTTCTCTCCTGTCCTCGTCCTCATCCTCCCTCTTTCTCCTGTCCTCATCCTCTCTCCTGTCCTCATCCTCCCTCTCTCTCCTGTCCTCGTCCTCCCTCTCTCTCCTGTCCTCTCTCTCTCCTGTCCTCGTCCTCACTCCCTCTCTCTCCTGTCCTCGTCAACTCACTCTCTCCTGTCCTCGTCTTCTCACTCTCTCCTGTCCTCGTCCTCCATCATTCTCCTGTCTTTGTCCTCGCTTTCTCTCCTGTCCTCATCCTCTCTCTCTCTCCTGTCCTCGTCCTCTCTCTCTCCTGTACTTGTCCTCTGTCTATCCAGTCTGTGGTAGAGGATGACAGCAGCGGGGTCCACTGGAGCGGTCAACGCCGTCTGCACCCAAGACTCCTCCCACTCACCTAAAACAACCTGCCCACAAACCACATGGCCCTGCCCACTCTGCTTCTCACAGCAACAGAAGGATGAGCTCGAAGTCAGACTCCGCCTCCGCTCCCCTCCTGGGGCATGGCTACTAGCGGGCGTTGTCGTGGTGATGGTGGGAATGTTTGTGGCCGTGGCCGGGTACGCTAACTCCACTCCTAACCCTGTGGGTGGGCGAGGCAGCTCCCACAGCGAGCGAATGAAACTGCTCGGCCCTGTCGTGATGGGCATCGGCCTGTTCATCTTCATCTGTGCTGGAACCCTGCTGTACGAGAACCGGGACCGCGAGAACCGAGAGCGTGAGAACCTTGAGAACCCTGAGGAGCAGGGGAAACGCAAACAGAAGAAAACAAGGGAACGGCGCTGGGAGAACCGTGATTATGAGGATGTGGAACAGGGGAACCAGAGAGAGCCCTCAGACAGACACTCCCCTCTCCCTGAGGAGTGCCTGCCCCCCCTGCCTCCCAGAGTGCCTAGACAGGAGGGGTCAGAGTTGAACGTTCTCTCTGTGGGAGCGCTGAGCTCACTGCTGCCTGGGGGGGACAGGGGCGTGAAGAGAGAATCAGAGAGGTGGGGGGTAAAGGGGGCTCAACCCTGCTAACCAGAGTCCTGCACCACCAGGACCCCCCCTCCTCCTGTCCCTCCCCAGCTCCCTCCTCTGTGTACTCTGACTCCTGTAACTCCAGTGAGATCAACTATAACGTTCAGACAGGCTCCCCTATCCACTCTATTCACCAACTCTGAGATTCTACTCTTCTCACATCTGTACATGCTTTCTAAAGAAATGCACCACATATTTCTCCATCTCTTTCTGTGGTTTCTATAGGCTGTAGATGCAGTGGAGTGTGTTGGGCATCTCTCTCTACCTATCTAGGATGGGCAGAGCCAGGGGGAGACAGGGCTAGGTGACGTCAGCTTGTTGTTGTGTAGTAAAGTCTCTCTCAGGGGTGTTTGACTGTATTTGGGCTTGAGGGAGGATTCCACTGCAGACAGTAACTGTGGTGCCATCCTGAATGATGCGCGTACACACAGTAAATACGGCCAGACATTCCGCTGTGGAACAGGCTGCTTTGGAGAACTTTGATTCATGATGTCGTTTTAACTGTAACTCAGTTTGATCTGATATTAGTGACTCTGTTTGTCATGGCTGTTCTCCTATAGGGGTTCTGTTTACACACACCCAAACTTGGCTCAAGAGATGGACAGAAATCATAGCAATGAAAAGAAAGTTAATGCCTTCTCATAGTTGGCTGTTGGCTGTCCACATGCTTACTCTTTACTTGAGTTAGATGTTACTACCCACCGGCCAATAACTGGTAGAATCCACGTTGTTCCACTTCATTTCAACAAAACATTTGCAAAAAGTCATCAACGTAAGGCAATTGCGTCCTTTTCACACCCAACTTTGAACCTAAATCCAATGTCATTGTGAATTTGTTTGGTTGATTTCACGTTGAATTCACGTTAGCTGACAACTCAACCAAATGTGCCCAGTGGGTAGTCTGTTTGCAGTGCATATATGAAGTATATCTTTGCAGCATGTATGCAGCAAACCTTTGGTCTTTAAGGTACACAAAACCATTAGGATGTTAGACTGGGTTTAATTGAATAGAGCCCACAGATGCAGTAAAAGGGGGGAGGAGAGAGAGAGATGAAGGGGGGATTTTAATTGTCCTGAGTGTTCTCCTCCAGCCTCCAATTACACTGTGGAACCGACCAAGGGTTTTCTATTGGTATTTCAGGACTGCAGAGTATTTCCTCTGTTGTTCAGACACATGCTGGGATAATGCCATTGAGATTAGTGAGGAACGCCAAGACTGCCTTGCCCTGCACGGCCAGACACATCTACACAACACAAGCACAACACACACACACACACAACCGCATGCATGCTTTCACACATGCTGAACCTCACACACCTCGTAGTGCTTTTGAACCCATTAACCCCGGTTCACCACCAGTGACACTACCAGGGATAAACCAGTACTTGGTTTCTCGCTTCTGACTATGCTAATACTGGGAAGTGTGTGTTTTTGTGAGTTTATGCAGCAGCTGAATTATGTGGTCAGTCAAAGTTTGCTGGACTGTAATCCTGAACATCAGATTAAATTCACATGTAATCCCTGCCTGACCCTAACACATACTCTCACAATGCTCCACCTATGGCCTCCCATAACACACACACACACACACACACAAACGGGCGCACACGCACACACCCTCTCTGTCCCACACGGAGATAACCTGTGCATTGTATTTCTGCTCTTGCTGTTGCCTAGGTTTGTTAAACTGTCTCAGTCTGTCTCTGTGTTACGCAATCCCACAAACAGGACAGTTGTTTTAGTCTCCCTCTAATGTCAGTCATACATTTTATTAGAGTTTATGCAGGATCAGTACTGTAGCCCCCCCCCCCTGGTGGGACTGGGAGCACTGTCTCTAAGCTGCTTAACTCCTCGCTGAGTCAGACACGTGTGTTTTACCGAGGAGGGAGACCCTACTGGGGTTACAGGACCAGAGACAGAGGGCTGAATCCTAACATCAATCCTAACATGCAAATCACAACTTTGTGCAAATATCCCATTGATCAGTAGATAGTCAGGATCTCAAGTTAGTGTTTCAACCTGGCACCGCAACAACACCTGGGACATCTGTGACCCACAGCAACAACACCTGGGACATCTGTGACCCACAGCAACAACACCTGGGACTCACAGCAACAACACCTGGGACACCTGGGACCCACAGCAACAACACCTGGGACTCACAACAACAACACCTGGGACACCTGGGACCCACAGCAACAACACCTGGGACACCTGGGACCCACAGCAACAACACCTGGGACACCTGGGACCCACAGCAACAACACCTGGGACACCTGGGACCCACAGCAACAACACCTGGGACTCAGAGCAACAACACCTGGGACACCTGGGACTCACAGCAACAACACCTGCGACACCTGGGACCCACAGCATCAACACCTTCACATAAAGTAGGATTTCAATAGCGCCCCCCTTCATGTGGTAGACCATTCAGTCAAGTACAGATGACTAATGGACATCTAACCCTCATTGTTGATTTATGACATCTCATTATTCCCTTTGAGGTGTTTAAACGTGTTCATGAAATAATGAAGTGTAACAGGCTTTTTCCAGTGGCCCTGCGAGATAACCTAATCCTCTCCATCTGTTCTTTCCTTTGTAACTTTAAATCCATATTTTTTGCTTTTCGTAGTGTATTTTTGTAATTACAGGGCTCATCTGTAAAATAAACCTTGGTCTCAGCATGACTCCCTGTCAAAATAAAGGTTAAATCAAATAAGTATTTAGATCCCAAATAAGGAGCATTTCTAAGAATCCAACAGCTGTTTCTCAAAAAACATTCTCTCTGATGATGCTACGGTGTTAGTTTAATATGGGGGGAAGTGCAGATATTTTCATGAGCTAGTGAATAGTAACTAGTCAAAATATAGCCCAGACTAGTCACAGACAGATCTTTGTCTGAGCCGATTGGTTAACTAAATGTCTTAGCTTTACAATAACACAGTTGTGTAAAGTACTTAAGTAAAAATACTTTAAAGTACTAATGAAGTAGTTTTTGGGGGTATCTGTACTTTACTTTACTATTTACCAGTGTGACCTGACTATTAAAAAACAAGAAAATTGTGCTGTCTGGTTTGCTTAATATAAGGAATATGAAATTATTTCTACTTTTACTTTTGATACTTAAGTATATTTGAGCAAATACATTTACTTTTGATACTCAAGTAGTATTTTACTGGGTGACTTTTACTCACGTCATTTTGTATTAAGGTATCTTTACTTTTACTCAAGTATGACAATTGGGTACTTTTTCCATTACTGCAATAACATGCTCCGGATCAGAGCCATATATATATAGACAGCTTATAGAGAGCCTCTGTCTTTACCTCTCTGCTCCGGATGGCTGGCCCACTGCGCAGTGCTGCCTCTGACAACAACAGTGATTGGTCTGTGAGAATAGACAGGTATAATGCGTCTTAATCCAATTCTAGCTACAGGGGTGCCTGCTCCTACTGTCACAATGGAGCTCATTGACTTCCTCAGGGACTTTTTGTGGTCTCAACTGGCCCTTCTCTGGATAGTTTGAAGGATTTATTTCTGAAATGAGGGGATTGATGCTCTGTGTTTTTGCCCTGGCGATGTTAACAGCTTCTGCAGGTAAATCGAGCTGAATTGGTCTTTCTCTGATCTGGGTCATAGTATTTAGGTAGGCTATACTTTAGGTATGGGATGTGAAGTTTTTCACACAGAATGTGGGGGACATAAAATTGCAATGTTATAATCATAGAATTATATTGTATATCTTTCCTGACCCGGGTCATTGTAAAAAATAATTTGTTCTTAACTGATTTGCCTAGTTAAATAAAGGATAAATACATAAAATAAAAAACTCCAAACTGCTACAGCACATTTAAGATATATACACTGCTCAAAAAAATAAAGGGAACACTTAAACAACACAATGTAACTCCAAGTCAATCACACTTCTGTGAAATCAAACTGTCCACTTAGGAAGCAACACTGATTGACAATAAATTTCACATGCTGTTGTGCAAATGGAATAGACAAAAGGTGGAAATTATAGGCAATTAGCAAGACACCCCCAATAAAGGAGTGGTTCTGCAGGTGGTGACCACAGACCACTTCTCAGTTCCTATGCTTCCTGGCTGATGTTTTGGTCACTTTTGAATGCTGGCGGTGCTTTCACCCTAGTGGTAGCATGAGACGGAGTCTACAACCCACACAAGTGGCTCAGGTAGTGCAGCTCATCCAGGATGGCACATCAATGCGAGCTGTGGCAAGAAGGTTTGCTGTGTCTGTCAGCGTAGTGTCCAGAGCATGGAGGCGCTACCAGGAGACAGGCCAGTACATCAGGAGACGTGGAGGAGGCCGTAGGAGGGCAACAACCCAGCAGCAGGACCGCTACATCCGCCTTTGTGCAAGGAGGAGCACTGCCAGAGCCCTGCAAAATGACCTCCAGCAGGCCACAAATGTGCATGTGTCTGCTCAAACAGTCAGAAACAGACTCCATGAGGGTGGTATGAGGGCCCGACATCCACAGGTGGGGGTTGTGCGTACAGCCCAGCACCGTGCAGGACGTTTGGCATTTGCCAGAGAACACCAAGATTGGCAAATTCGCCACTGGCGCCCTGTGCTCTTCACAGATGAAAGCAGGTTCACACTGAGCACATGAGCACATGTGACAGACGTGACAGAGTCTGGAGACGCCGTGGAGAACGTTCTGCTGCCTGCAACATCCTCCAGCATGACCGGTTTGGCGGTGGGTCAGTCATGGTGTGGGGTGGCATTTCTTTGTGGGGCCGCACAGCCCTCCATGTGCTCGCCAGAGGTAGCCTGACTGCCATTAGGTACCGAGATGAGATCCTCAGACCCCTTGTGAGACCATATGCTGACACATGCACATTTGTGGCCTGCTGGAGGTCATTCTGCAGGGCTCTGGCAGTGCACCTCCTTGCACAAAGGCGGAGGTAGCGGTCCTGCTGCTGGGTTGTTGCCCTCCTACGGCCTCCTCCACGTCTCCTGATGTACTGGCCTGTCTCCTGGTAGCGCCTCCATGCTCTGGACACTACGCTGACAGACACAGCAAACCTTTTTTGCCACAGCTCGCATTGATGTGGCATCCTGGATGAACTGCACTACCTGAGCCACTTGTGTGGGTTGTAGACTCCGTCTCATGCTACCACTAGAGTGAGAGCACCGCCAGCATTCAAAAGTGACCAAAACATCAGCCAGGAAGCATAGGAACTGAGAAGTGGTCTGTGGTCACCACCTGCAGAATCACTCCTTTTTTGGGGGTGTCTTGCTAATTGCCTATAATTTCCACCTTTTGTCTATTCCATTTGCACAACAGCATGTGAAATTTATTGTCAATCAGTGTTGCTTCCTAAGTGGACAGTTTGATTTCATAGAAGTGTGATTGACTTGGAGTTACATTGTGTTGTTTAAGTGTTCCCTTTATTTTTTTGAGCAGTGTATATATATTTAAATGTGTGTTCATAAAGCATACATAACACGTCAATAAGAACATAAACATGACATTGTAGCTACACAGAGCCTCCATGAACATATTCACTACAAAAATAATTATATTATGATATCATACAAATACGTCAGTATCAGTTTTATACAAATACTGGGATTGTTCTGATGGAAGAGGATGGACCTTTCATGTCTTTAAACACCTCCACCAGTCCTGCAGTCGCTCTCCTGAAGGTAGTTGTGCTTTTTTTCCTGAAAAAAGGTTGGGTTGGGTGACTATGTTTGGGATGATTACTGGAAGAGAAGATAATTACTGGAAGAGAGTTAAGTTGAGGTTGAGTTGGGTGACTCTGTCTGGGACAGAGGAGGCTGGTGGGATGAGCTATAGGAGGAATGGAATGAATGGAACAGAGTCAAACATGGTTTTCATATGTTTGATGTTTGATGACCAATCCATTGATTCCATTCCAGACATCAATGAGCCTATCCTCCTATAGCTCCTCCCACCAGCCTCCTCTGGTTTGGGATGATTACTGGAATTAGTTTTAGGTAGCTATTGTAATCCATATAGTAATCGTTAGGTCCACTGTAGTCCTGGTGTGTGCATGCAGGTCTTTGTTCCAACCCAGTGATATAGCAAACACTGGATGAAATACTTCCTAGTTCTAGTTGGTGAATTTGTGCAACCCCAACCCTCTAGCCAATTAGTGTTCACCTGAGCTGGCAGGGGCTAACAAGCTAACAGGATGAGAGGGGCTGATGTCCAGAGATTAGCAACATCACTTAAACTCAGGGTTTGGATTAGTACTAGGAGCTGCTCCCACCAGAGGTGGATGGCCATGACAGGTGGTAATGGAGCAACAGTATAGCTGGACTAGCTATAAGCAGTAAGTCTAACCCTAATTTGTACATAGGTTTAGGTGGTAAATCTAAACCTAATTTCCACCTACTGTAGGTGCTCAAAGTGCTTTACAAACTTACCTCATCCACCATTAATGCTTTTCAGTAGAGGGATGCATTGTGGTATGCTGCTGGCAGATGAACACAAGATACAGCTACCTAAGAAAATTACCTGACTAAACTACTTTAGTTTCCCATCTTACTGTAACATCTTGGTGCACTAAACACATTCTTCTGTAGTCTACTATAGACACAGTCTTCTGTAGTCTACTATAGACACAGTCTTCTGTGGTCTACTATAGACACAGTCTTCTGTAGTCTACTATAGACACAGTCTTCTGTGGTCTACTATAGACACAGTCTTCTGTGGTCTACTATAGACACAGTCTTCTGTAGTCTACTATAGACACAGTCTTCTGTGGTCTACTATAGACACAGTCTTCTGTGGTCTACTATAGACACAGTCTTCTGTGGTCTACTATAGACACAGTCTTCTGTGGTCTACTATAGACACAGTCTTCTGTGGTCTACTATAGACACAGTCTTCTGTGGTCTACTATAGACACAGTCTTCTGTGGTCTACTATAGACACAGTCTTCTGTGGTCTACTATAGACACAGTCTTCTGTAGTCTACTATAGACACAGTCTTCTGTAGTCTACTATAGACACAGTCTTCTGTAGTCTACTATAGACACAGTCTTCTGTGGTCTACTATAGACACAGTCTTCTGTGGTCTACTATAGACACAGTCTTCTGTGGTCTACTATAGACACAGTCTTCTGTGGTCTACTATAGACACAGTCTTCTGTGGTCTACTATAGACACAGTCTTCTGTGGTCTACTATAGACACAGTCTTCTGTGGTCTACTATAGACACAGTCTTCTGTGGTCTACTATAGACACAGTCTTCTGTGGTCTACTATAGACACAGTCTTCTGTGGTCTACTATAGACACAGTCTTCTGTGGTCTACTATAGACACAGTCTTCTGTGGTCTACTATAGACACAGTCTTCTGTGGTCTACTACAGACACAGTCTTCTGTAGTCTACTACAGACACAGTCTTCTGTAGTCTACTACAGACACAGTCTTCTGTAGTCTACTACAGACACAGTCTTCTGTAGTCTACTATAGACACAGTCTTCTGTAGTCTACTACAGACACAGTCTTCTGTAGTCTACTATAGACACAGTCTTCTGTGGTCTACTATAGACACAGTCTTCTGTAGTCTACTATAGACACAGTCTTCTGTGGTCTACTATAGACACAGTCTTCTGTAGTCTACTATAGACAGTGGTTACCGCCAAAGATGCAGTGAGCTACCTTGGATGTGAGTAAGATAGTGACCCATCAGGTGAGAGTATGGCCTTAAAATCTCTCCCCAAGGTTAACCAAAAAGTAAAGTTTCTGGCTAGGAAATAATGTTTTCATGATAGGAAAATACTGCAGACACTGGCAGGGCCCCTTGTGCAGTGTCATTTTGATTAGATAATTGATTATATGTGTGCCTCAAGAATAAGCTTCAGAAAACTCAGAATAAGCAGTGGTGGAAAAAGTACCCAATTGTCATACTTGAGTAAAAGTAAAGATACCTTAATATAACATGACTCAAGTATAAGTGAAAATCACCCAGTAAAATACTACCTGATTAAAAATTATGAATAATTTCAAATTCCTTATATTAAGCCAACAAGGCGGCAGACTTTTCTTATTTTTGAAATTTACGGATAGCCAGGGGCACACTCCAACACTCAGACATCAGTTACAAACGAAACATGTGTTTAGTGAGTCTAGCAGATCAGAGGCAGTAGGGATGACCAGGGATGTTCCCTTGATAAGTTTGTGAATTAGACCATTTTCCTGTCCTACTTTTGGGTGTCAGGGAAAATGTATGGAGTAAAAAGTACCACATTTTCTTTAGGAATGTAGTGAAGTAAAATGTGTCATAAATAGTAAAGTACAGATACCCCCAAAAACTTTAAAGTATTTTTACGTAAGTATGTTACACCACTGAGAATAAGATAGTCAAGATTGTTCTCAAGCTCCCATTCGGTACTCATGTTCAACCCTGTCTCTTTGATAAACTGAAATGGCTCAAGAGTTGCTCAAGTGAAACCAGAGTCACCCAAGTTGGGGGTTACCCACAACATTTTACATAACTATTTCCCAAATTTACAATACCTATGTAATTATTTTATCACATTGGTGACACCCAGCAGTATTCCACCAGAGGGAGCTCTACCAACTTTATTCCCTGTAGATTCAAGAGCTTCATCGGGAATAAAGTATTCCTCTATTCTACTCTTGTCTTGCAGTACTATGGAACAAATTACCACTGTGAATTAAATCTTTGTCATCAGAGAACAGCTTTAAAGCATCACATAAAAATAATGGTTGATTGATTAGGGGTATTTTTCTTTTCAAGAAGTGACTTGTGTAAGGGTTTATTTTAATTTTAAATAGGCGAGTCAGTTAAAAACAAATTCTTATTTACAATGACGTCCTATCCTGCAAAAACCATAACCCGGATGACACTGGGCCAATTGTGCACCGCCCTATGGGCCTCCCAATCACAGACGGTTGTGATACAGCCTAGAATCAAACCAGGGTCTGTAGTGACACCTTGAGCACTGAGATGCAGTGCCTTAGACCGCTGCGCCACTCGGGAGCCTTGGGTACCTCTGTACTGTTGATTATGTTGTAAATATTTGTAATTGTTAATGTTTTTAAAACTGCATTGAGTGTAGTGTGTACAATGCGATATTGCCCACCTTTCATATTATTTGCCAAAGAGGATCACAATAGAAATAAACCTTCAATCTTTTTTTTATGTATGTAATGTTGTCTCTGTCAGGAGCAGCCTTCGACTTTAAATGATCAAATCTATCAATAAAACACTCATGACTTGTATTGATTATGTCCCTGTGTGAGAGTGTACTGTATATGATATTACCCTGTGGTCCCAGATGAGGATGATCAGGAGGAGCAACGGGAGGAGGGGCCTCTGCAGTGTTTCCGCTGTGACCTGGGCTTCTGGGATGCCTGCTACACCACCAAAACCAACTGCAACACCGGGGAGAAGTGCTACACTGGCCGAGGGAAGGCAGGTGGGTCACATGGATAGACATGGCCGGCGGGTGCTGTGTGTGAGTGTTTTCTGTGTGTGTGTGGGGGCTGTGTGTGGGACATTACGGTGCTGGGTTTTGTGGATTTCTGGCAGAGAAATGTGAAGCAGAGCATATTAGTGTGTTGACAGTGTCTATGTGTGTTAACTGTGTGTGTGTTTCTGTAGGTGATGTGTTGGACGTTAAGTTGCTGGGCTGTGTCAAGGCGAAGGAGTGTGAGCTGGTGACCAATGTGGAGATCTTCTCCAACACAACCATCTACATGATGACCAGGCACTGCTGCGACACACACTTCTGCAACACCGGACACACACTACCCCTCAACACACTCCTATCCCTGTCACTGCCTACAATAACCATCATCCACCTCTCCTCTCCCTGGCAGTGACTACAATAACCATGAGCCTCACCTTCAACAGACTACAATAACCACCATGCATCATAAAGTCCCCAGCAGCACACATTTATTACATTTTCTTAATTCTGTTAATATTCTGTGTTTATTTGTCAAGGAATATGGACAGTAATTAAAATGTGGATGTGCCAGATTAAGGCAAAAGTCTCATGTTCAACCCTTAGAAGCTGTCTCTGGGCTTGGGCAAAATTGTTTAGATGGTTTTATGGAATTCAATTTTGAATAGTAATTTTCTAGTAATAGAATAGTAATTTTCTCATTCTGTTGTTGGCATAAACTAGAAAAGGAGACTGGATTTGATTTTCTATCATATTTATTGAACATTCTGAATTGTAACTGTGAATAACGTAATACGAATTGACATTGTCCTCAATCTTGGTTGGGATATTTTAAACACGTCAAAATTACTTTTATGTTCTCCTCCAAACCGAAATATTTCCAAAGAGAATACTACAATATCTTCCATTGACTTTAATGTTATGGTAAATTCTAAAGTAGTATGCATCAATCTCTCAGACCCATAGGCACAGATCTAGGATCATCTTAACCTCTCTAAAACCATCAGCATCTTGGGGCAACTTCCTCCTATAGTCAGTGAAGCTGACGTCATACTGGTATACAGTAGTGTTGCTGTTAGACAGACAACAGTAGTACTGGTATACAGTAGTGTTGCTATTAGACAGACAACAGTAGTATACAGTAGTGTTGCTGTTAGATAGACAACAGTAGTACTGGTATACAGTAGTGTTGCTGTTAGACAGACAACAGTAGTACTGGTATACAGTAGTGTTGCTATTAGACAGACAACAGTAGTATACAGTAGTGTTGCTGTTAGATAGACAACAGTAGTACTGGTATACAGTAGTGTTGCTGTTAGACAGACAACAGTAGTACTGGTATACAGTAGTGTTGCTGTTAGCCAGACAACAGTAGTACTGGTATACAGTAGTGTTGCTGTTAGACAGACAACAGTAGTACTGGTATACAGTAGTGTTGCTGTTAGACAGACAACAGTAGTACTGGTATACAGTAGTGTTGCTGTTAGACAGACAACAGTAGTACTGGTATACAGTAGTGTTGCTGTTGTCTGTCTAACAGCAACACTACTGTATACCAGTACTACTGTTGTCTGGCTAACAGCAACACTACTGTATACCAGTACTACTGTTGTCTGTCTAACAGCAACACTACTGTATACCAGTACTACTGTTGTCTGTCTAACAGCAACACTACTGTATACCAGTACTACTGTTGTCTATCTAACAGCAACACTACTGTATACCAGTACTACTGTTGTCTGTCTAACAGCAACACTACTGTATACCAGTACTACTGTTGTCTGTCTAACAGCAACACTACTGTATACCAGTACTACTGTTGTCTGTCTAACAGCAACACTACTGTATACCAGTACTACTGTTGTCTGTCTAACATCAACACTACTGTATACCAGTACTACTGTTGTCTGTCTAACAGCAACACTACTGTATACCAGTACTACTGTCACATTGTCAAAACTCTTCACACAGTCAGAGAAACAGAAGTGTATGTAGACCAAATTGTAAATCATTTTTCATTGCTTTCACACAAAATGCATTCAATGACCACATTATCTGAAATCCATGAACTCTTTTCTCATTCATACTCCACCTTCTGCAAAACTACAGTGGCAAGAAAAAATATGTGAACCCTTTGGAATTACCTGGATTTCTGCATAAATTGGTCATCAAATTTGATCTGATCTTCATCACAACAATAAGCAAACATAGTGTGCTTAAACTAACATACAAATTATTGTATTTTTCTTGTCTATACTGAATACATAATTTAAACATTCAACGTGTAGGTTGGAAAAAGTATGTGAAACCCTAGGCTAATGACTTCTCCAAAAGCTAATTGTAGTCAGGAGTCAGCTAACCTGGAGTCCAATCAATGAGACGAGATTGGAGATGTTGGTTAGAGCTGCCTTGCCCTATAAAAAACACTCACAAAATTTGAGTTTGCTATTCACAAGAAGCATTGCCTGATGTGAACCATGCCTCGAACAAAAGCGATCTCAGAAGACCTAAGATTAAGAATTGTTGACTTGCATAAAGCTGGAAAGAGTTACAAAATAATCTCTAAAAGCCTTGATGTTCATCAGTCCACAGTAAGACAAACTGTCTATAAATGGAGAAAGTTCGGCACTGTTGCTACTCTCCCTAGGAGTGGCCGTCCTGCAAAGATAACTGCAAGAGCACAGCGCAGAATGCTTAATGAGGTTAAGAAGAACCCTAGAATGTCAGCTAAAGACATATAGAAATCTATGGAACATGCTAACATCTCTGTTGACGAGTCTCTGATACGTAAAACACTAAACAAGAATGGTGTTCATGGGAGGACACCACGGAAGAAGCCACTGCTGTCCAAAAAACCCAATTTCTGCACGTCTGAAGTTTGCAAACTGGATGTTACACAGCTCTACTGGCAAAATATTCTGTGGACAGATGAAACTAAAGTTGAGTTGTTTGGAAGGAACACACAACACTATGTGGAGAAAAAAAGGCACAGCACGCCAACATCAAAACCTCAACTGTAAAGTATGGTTAAGGGAGCATCATGGTTTGGAGCTGCTTTGCTGCCTCAGGTCCTGGACAGCTTGCTATCATCGACGGAAAAATGAATTCCCAAGACATTTTGCAGGAGAATGTAAGGCTATCAGTCCGCCAATTGAAGCTCAACAGAAGTTGGGTGATGCAACAGGACAACGACCCAAAACACAGAAGTAAATCAACAACAGAAAATACGCCTTCTGGAGTGGCCCAGTCAGAGTCCTGACTTTTTTATTATGGAATGGTCTACCGTATCAAAGGCTTTTGCCAAGTCAATAAAAATAGCAGCACAATATTGCTTAGAATCAAGGGCAATGGTGACATCATTGAGGACCTTTAAGGTTGCAGTGACACATCCATAACCTTTTTTATTTCACCTTTATTTAACCAGGTAGGCCAGTTGAGAACAAGTTCTCATTTACAACTGCGACCTGGCCAAGATAAAGCAAAGCAGTGCGACACAAACAACAACACAGAGTTACACATGGAATAAACAAACGTACAGTCAATAACACAATAGAAAAAATCTATATACAGTGTGTGCAAATGATCACATATTCTAAGTCAGAACCGTCCAGAGTAGTGATGCTGGACGGGCGGGCAGGTGCGGGCAGCAATCAGTTGAAGAGCATGCATTTAGTTTTACTTGCATTTAAGAGCAGTTGGAGGCCATGGAAGGAGAGTTGTATGGCATTGAAGCTCGTCTGGAGGTTAGTTAACACAGTGTCCAAAGAAGGGACAGAAGTATACAGAATGGTGTCGTCTGCGTAGAGGTGGATCAGAGAATCACCAGCAGCAAGAGCGACATCATTGATGTATACAGAGAAAAGAGTCGGCCCAAGAATTGAACCCTGTGGCACCCCCATAGAGACTGCCAGAGGTCTGGACAACATGCCCTCCGATTTGACCCACTGAATTCTGTCTGAGAAGTAGTTGGTGAACCAGGCGAGGCAGTCATTTGAGAAACCAAGGCTGTTGAGTCTGCTGATTAGAATGTGGTGATTGACAGAATCGAAAGCCTTGGCCAGGTCGATGAATACAGCTGCACAGTATTGTATTTTATCGATGGAGGTTATGATATCGTTTAGGACCTTGAGCGTGGCTGAGGTGCACCCATGACCAGCTCGGAAACCAGATTGCATAGCGGAGAAGGTACAGTGGGATTCAAAATGGTCGGTGATCTGTTTGTTAACTTGGCTTTCGAAGACCTTAGAAAGGCAGGGTAGGATAGATATACTGTAGGTCTGTAACAGTTTGGGTCTAGAGTGTCTCCCTCTTTGAAGAGGGGGATGAACGTGGCAGCTTTCCAATCTTTGGGGATCTCAGACGATATGAAAGAGAGGTTGAACAGGCTAGTAATAGGGGTTGCAACAATTGTGGTGGATAATTTTAGAAAGCGAGGGTCCAGATTGTCTAGCCCAGCTGATTTGTAGGGGTCCAGATTTTGCAACTCTTTCAGAACATCAGCTATCTGGATTTGGGTAAAGGAGAAATGGGGGAGGGTTGGGCAAGTTGCTGGGGGGTGGAGGTCTGTTGACCGGGGTAGGGGTAGCCAGGTGGAAAGCATGGCCAGCCGTAGAAAAATGCTTATTGAAATTCTCAATTATTGTGGATTCTCAATTTATCGGTGGTGACAGTGTTTCCTAGCCTCAGTGCAGTGGGCAGCTGGGAGGAGGTGTTCTTATTCTCCATGGACTTTACAGTGTCCCAGAACTTTTTGGAGTTTGTGCTACAGGATGCAAATTTCTGTTTGAAAAATAGCTTTTGCTTTCCTAACTGCCTGTGTATATTGGTTCCTAACTTCCCTGAAAAGTTGCATATCGCAGGGGCTATTCGATGCTAATGCAGTATGCCACAGGATGTTTTTGTGCTGGTCAAGGGCAGTCAGGTCTGGAGTGAACCAAGGACTATATCTGTTCCTGGTTCTACATTTTTTGAATGGGGTATGCTTATTTAAGATGGTGAGGAAAGCACTTTTAAAGAATAACCAGGCATCCTCTACTGACGGAATGAGGTCAATATCCTTCCAAGATACCCGGGCCAGGTCGATTAGAAAGGCCTGCTAGCTGAAGTGTTTTAGGGAGCGTTTGACAGTGATGAGGGGTGGTCGTTTGACTGCAGACCTATTACGGACGCAGGCAATGAGGCAGTGATCGCTGAAATCCTGGTTGAAGACAGCAGAGGTGTATTTAGAGGGCAGGTTGGTCAGGATGATATCTATGAGGGTGCCCGTGTTTACGGATTTGGGGTTGTACCTGATAGGTTCATTGATCATTTGTGTGAGATTGAGGGCATCTAGCTTGGATTGTAGGATGGCCGGGGTGTTAAGCATGTCTCAGTTTAGGTCACCTAACATTAGTAGCTCTGAAGATAGATGGGGGGCAATCAATTCACATATGGTGTCCAGGGAACAGCTGGGGGCTGAAGGTGGACTATAGCAAGCGGCAATGGTGAGAGACTTGTTTCTGGAAAGGTGGATTTTTAGAAGTAGAAGCTCGAATTGTTTGGGCACAGACCTGGATAGTATACCAGAACTCTGCAGGCTTTCTCTGCAGTAGATTGCAACTCTGCCCCCTTTTGGCAGTTCTATCTTGTTGGAAAATGTTATAGTTAGGGATGGACATTTCTGGATTTTTGGTGGCCTTCCTAAGCCAGGATAAAGACACGGCTAGGACATCCGGGTTGGCAGAGTGTGCTAAAGCAGTGAATAAAACAAACTCAGGGAGGAGGCTTCTAATGTTAACATGCATGAAACCAAGGCTTTTACGGTTACAGAAGTCAACAAATGAGAGCGCCTGGTGAATGGGAGTGGAGCTAGGCACTGCAGGGCCTGGATTAACCTCTACATCACCAGAGGGACAGAGGAGGAGTAGGATAAGGGTACAGCTAAAGGCTATAAGAACTGGTCATCTAATGCGTTCGGAACAGAGAGTTAAAGGAGCAGGTTTCTGGGCGCGGAAGAATAGATTCAAGGCATAATGTACAGACAAGGGTATGGTAGGATATGAATATAGTGGAGGTAAACCTAGGCATTGACTGACGATGAGAGAGGTTTTGTCTCTAGAGACACCATTTAAACCAGGTGAGGTCACTGCATGTGTGGGAGATGGAACAAAAGGGTTAGCTAAGGCATATTGAGCAGGGCTGGAGGCTCTACAGTGAAATAAGACAATAATCACTAACCAAAACAGCAATGGACAAGGCATATTGACATTAGGGAGAGGCATGCGTAGCCGAGTGATCATAGGGACCAGTGAGTAGCGAGCTGGAGACACGGCGATTCAGACAGCTAGCGGGCCGGGAATAGCAGGCTAGCAAAAGGGCCTTAGGGGGACATCGCGACGGAAGAGTCTGTTGTAGCCCCCTCGCACGGTTACGTCGGCAGACCAGTCATGATGGATCGGCAGGGCTCCGTGTAGGCAGTAAAAGGGTCCAGGCCAATTGGCAAAATAGATATTGTAGCCCAAGAAATTGGCTGATGGACCCCTTCAGCTAACAGTCTGATATGCTCTAGACAGCTAGTGGGCCGCGGCTAGCAGATGGGCCTTCAGGGGATGTTGCGACGGAGGAGCCTGTTGAAACCCCCTTGGGCAGATTACGTCAGTAGACCAGTCGTGATGGATCGGCGTGGCTCTGTGTCGGCAGTAAAAGGGGTCCAGGCCAATTGGCAAAATATGCATTGTAGCCCAAGGAGTGGCTGATGGACCTCTTCAGCTAGCCGGAAGATGGGCCTAGCACGAAGCTAGTTCCAGGCTAACTGGTGCCTGCTTCGGGACAAAGACGTTAGCCAGGAGTAGCCACTCGGATAGCAGCTAGCTAGCTGCGATGATCCAGGTGAAAATGTTCAGAGCTTGCGGTAGGAATCCGGAGATGTGGAGAAAAAGCAGTCTGGTATGCTCTGGTTTGAATCGCGCTATGCAGACTGGCGGGAGTTGACCGGGCTTGTCACGTTCCTGACCGGTTTTCTGTTATTTTGTATGTGTTTGACGGTCAGGGCGTGAGTTTGGGTGGGTAGTCTATGTTATGTGTTTCTATGTTGGTTAAAGGGTGACCTGATATGGCTCTCAATTAGAGGCAGGTGGTTTTCATTTCCTCTGATTGAGAGCCATATTAAGGTAGGTGTTTTCACATTGATTGTTGTGGGTGGTTGTCTCCTGTGTCTGTGTTTGTCACGCCACACGGGACTGTTTCGGTATCGTTCGTTCGTTCGTTTTTGTATGTAGTCTGTTTCCTGTTCATGCGTTCTTCACGTTATATGTAAGTTCGTGTCCAGGTCTGTCTACATCGTTTATTTGTTTTGTAGTTTATCAAAGTGTATTTCGTTTCGTCTTCGTCTTGTTTAATAAATCATTATGTCATATTCCAACGCTGCATTTTGGTCGAATCACTACTCCTCCTTTTCGGATGAAGAGGAGGAGGAACATCGTTACAGAACCACCCACCAACAAAAGATCAAGCAGCGGTGTAACGGGAGAGAGAGACAGCGCACGAAGCAGGATTTCTGGTCTTGGGAGGAAATCATGGAAGGAAAAGGACCATGGGCTAAAGTTGGAGTGAATCGCCGCCCATGGGAACAGCTGGAGGCAGCTCGGAGAGCGGAGGAAACCGGAGAGAGGAACCGGCGTTATGAGGGGACGCGTCTAGCACGGAAGCCCGAAAAGCCAGTGAGTACTACCCAAAAATTTCTTGGGGGGGGGGGGGGGGGCTAAGAGGTAGTGGGCCAAGGGCAGGTAGGAGACCTGCGCCCACTTCCCAGGCTAACCGTGGAGAGCGGGAGTACGGGCAGACACCGTGTTACGCAGTAGAGCGCACGGTGTCTCCTGTACGTGTGCATAGCCCGGTGCGGGTTATTCCACCTCCCCGCACTGGTAGGGCTAGATTGAGCATTGAGCCAAGTGCCATGAAGCCGGCTCTACATATCTGGCCACCAGTGCGTCTCCTTGGGCCGGCTTACATGGCACCAGCCTTATGCATGGTGTCCCCGGTTCGCCTACATAGCCCGGTGCGGGTTATTCCACCTCCCCGCACTGGTCGGGCAACGGGGAGCATTCAACCAGGTAAGGTTGGGCAGGCTCAATGCTCAAGGGAGCCAGTACGCCTGCACGGTCCGGTATTTCCGGCGCCACCTCCCCGCCCCAGCCCAGTACCACCAGTGCCTACTCCACGCACCAGGCTTCCAGTGCGTTTCCAGAGCCCTGTTCCTCCTCCACGCACTCTCCCTATGGTGCGTGTCTCCAGCCCAGTGCCTCCAGTTCCGGCACCACGCACTAAGCCACCTGTGCGTCTCCAGAGCCCTGTACACACTGTTCCTTCTCCCCGTACTCGTCCTGATGTGCGTGCCCTCAGCCCGGTGCCACCAGTGCCGGTACCACGCACCATGTCCATAGTGCGTTTTGAGAATCCAGTGTGCCCTGTCCCTGCTCCCCGCACTAGCCTGAAGGTGCGTGTCCTTAGCCCGGTGCCTCCAGTTCCGGCACCATGCACCAGGCCTACAGTGCGCCTCATCCGGCCAGAGCCATCCGTCTGCCCAGTGCCATCTGAGCCATCCGTCTGCCCAGTGCCATCTGAGCCATCCGTCTCCCCAGCGCCATCTGAGCCATCCGTCTCCCCAGCGCCATCTGAGCCATCCGTCTCCCCAGCGCCATCTGAGCCATCCGTCTCCCCAGCGCCATCTGAGCCATCCGTCTCCCCAGCGCCGTCTGAGCCATCCGTCTCCCCAGCGCCGTCTGAGCCATCCGTCTGCCCAGTGCCGTCTGAGCCATCCGTCTGTCCCGAGCCAGTAGAGCCGCCCGTCTGTCCCGAGCCGTCAGAGCCGTTAGTCAGTCAGGAGCCGCTAGAGCCATTCGTCAGTCAGGATCTGCCAGAGCCGCCAACCAGACAGGATCTGCCAGAGCCGCCAACCAGACAGGATCTGCCAGAGCCGCCAACCAGACAGGATCTGCCAGAGCCGCCAACCAGACAGGATCTGCCAGAGCCGCCAACCAGACAGGATCTGCCAGAGCCGCCAACCAGACAGGATCTGCCAGAGCCGCCAACCAGACAGGATCTGCCAGAGCCGCCAGCGAGCCATGAGCGTCCAGAGCCGTCAGCCAGCCATGAGCGTCGAGAGCCGTCAGCCAGCCATGAGCGTCCAGAGCCGTCAGCCAGCCATGAGCGTCCAGAGCCGTCAGCCAGCCATGAGCGTCCAGAGCCGTCAGCCAGCCATGAGCGTCCAGAGCCGTCAGCCAGCCATGAGCGTCCAGAGCCGTCAGCCAGCCATGAGCGTCCAGAGCCGTCAGCCAGCCATGAGCGTCCAGAGCCGTCAGCCAGCCATGAGCGTCCAGAGCCGTCAGCCAGTCATGAGCTGCCCCTCAGCCCAGAGCTGCCATTTATCCAGAACTGCCCCTCAGTCCAGAGCTGTCTCTCTGTCCGGAGCTGCCCTTCAGTCCGGAGTTGCCCCTCTATCCTGAGTTGCCCCTCTATCCTGAGTTGCCCCTCTATCCTGAGTTGCCCCTCTATCCTGAGCTACCTCTCTATCCTGAGCTACCTCTCTATCCTGACCTACCTCTCTGTCCTGAGCTATATCTCTGTCCTGAGCTACATTATCCCGGTGCTGCCCCTTGTCCCGGTGCTGCCCCTTATCTTAAGGTTACCAGTTAAATTAAGTGGGTGTATGATGAGGGTGGTCATTCTAAGGGGGAGAAGTAAGCTGGGATTGACTATGGTGGGGTGGGGACCTCGCCCAGAGCCTGAGCCACCACCGTGGTCAGACGCCCACCCAGACCCTCCCCTAGACTTTTGGTGGTGCGTTCAGAGTACGCACCTTGAGGGGGGGGTTATGTCACGTTCCTGACCGGTTTTCTGTTATTTTGTATGTGTTTGACGGTCAGGGCGTGAGTTTGGGTGGGTAGTCTATGTTATGTGTTTCTATGTTGGTTAAAGGGTGACCTGATATGGCTCTCAATTAGAGGCAGGTGGTTTTCATTTCCTCTGATTGAGAGCCATATTAAGGTAGGTGTTTTCACATTGATTGTTGTGGGTGGTTGTCTCCTGTGTCTGTGTTTGTCGCGCCACACAGGACTGTTTCGGTATCGTTCGTTCGTTCGTTTTGTATGTAGTCTGTTTCCTGTTCATGCGTTCTTCACGTTATATGTAAGTTCGTGTCCAGGTCTGTCTACATCGTTTATTTGTTTTGTAGTTTATCAAAGTGTATTTCGTTTCGTCTTCGTCTTGTTTAATAAATCATTATGTCATATTCCAACGCTGCATTTTGGTCGAATCACTACTCCTCCTTTTCGGATGAAGAGGAGGAGGAACATCGTTACAGGGCTAAGGTTAGCTGATGACCGCTAGCAGTGGCTTACTGACTACTAGCTAGTTAGCTGGCTAGCTTCTGTTGGGGGTTCCGGTTCTAAAGTACAGAAAATAGCAGATCCATACCACATTGGGTGAGGTGGGTTGCAGGAGAGTATGTTGAAATGGAGGTAAAAAATATAAAAAATATATACAAAATATATACAAAGGAAAAAATATATATATACACGGGACACGACAAGACAAAGACGTCTAAACTGCTACGCCATCTTGGATATGATTGAGATGCTGTGGCATGACCTCAAGAGAGCAGTTTACACCAGACATCCTAAGAATATTGCTGAACTGAAACAGTTTTGTAAAGAGGAATGCTCCAAAATTCCTCCTGGCCGTTGTGCAGGTCGGATCCGCAACTACAGAAAACGTTTGGTTGAGGTTATTTCTGCCAAAGGAGGGTCAAACAGTTATTAAATCCAAGGGTTCACATACTTTCCCCACCCTACACTGTGAATGTTTACATGGTGTGTTCAATAAATACACGAAAACATATAATTGTGGCAGGGAGAGGGAGAATGCGTGGAGGATGAGATAAGGGCCACAATTATTGACCATGTTGTAAACCATGGTCTCTCTTTGAGAGAGGCCGGTTTAAGGGTGCAACCAAATCTGCAGCGTTCAACAGTTGCATCAATAGTACGGATTTTCAGGCAAAACAACAGGTGAGATGTGCATCCTTCAATGATAATTTAACTACATATTACAGTACAATACAGTATGTTCACATTTTTACATTTTGAAATATATTGATTGTTTTGTGTTTTTCAGTAGGATCCAAAGGTTGCCTCCCACAGGAGGGAGAGGTAGAATATTATCAGATGCGCAGGAAATTGCCATGGTAATTGGCAACAATGCAATAAAACTGCGGGAAATTCGGGACAGGGTGCTGGCAGACAATATCACTGTTGGGAATGTGAATACGGTCAGCACAACGACAATTGCCAGAGTCCTAGAGAAACATAAAATAAGGATGAAGCAGTTGAACACTGAACCTTTTGAGAGAAACGGTGAATGTGTGAAAGAACTCGGGTATCAATATGTCCAGGTAAGATGTCTGTTCAATAACAGGGTATATACACAGCTATGCATAATGTAAAGTACTGTAAAACTGTGGATTTACTGTATTTTAGAGAGTAATGGAGATGGAAGACAGGCAAACTGCACATACATTCATCTTTGTGGATGAAGTTGGATTCAACCTGGCAAAAACACGACGCGGGGGAAGAAATGTGATTGGACAGAGAGCAACCGTGGATGTCCCAGGCCAGAGAGGAGCTAACATCACAATGCGTCCAGCACTGTCCAATGATGGTTTGCTGTTACACAAACCACTCATTGGTCCCTAAAATACAGAGATGCTCATTTATTTTCTGGATGACCTGCATAATTCAATTAAAAACTGTTCTTTAATTTAGCAGTATATGGACATTGGGTCAGTGAGAACTTTCCTATTTACTCTATAGTTTGTGGGTGTGTGTGTGTGTGTGTCACATGCTGGGCAGGATGTAGCGTTGAAGAGGAGGAGGCAGAGGTAGTCTGTCTGTCTGAGTCTCTCTCTCTTTCCCCATGGACACATGGATGGACAGACCACAGAGAGCCATCAGTGCAGGAGGCTCACCTGAGAGAAATAAAGGGAAGGAAAGAGAGAAAGAAATTTAATAAACATACATGCAAACATAAGTACTTGATGTGGGCACATTTGGGTTTAAGGGCATCATGAATAGTTCTGAACTGTTTTAGTTGTGTTATTTGCACTGTGTTCAGTTTGATAGCTGTAATACTGTGCTAAATGTTGCCTGTCTGTGTTGAAGCCAAGCAACATGCCAAGGGATAATAAAGTTAAATTGTATTATAATAATGAAGTTATACTCACAGGTAGCTCCGTTGAGGTAGCGTAGTCGTATGAAGGCTCCACCCCTTACGCTGCTGATGGCCGGGAAAAGCTCCACCCCTTGGGGGAGGTCCTTAAAGGCCATGCCCAGGAAGCAGTCATCTACTACATATCCCAGAGTTCCTGTGTCCGCGTCCAGAACCAGCAGCACGCGCTCTGGGACAGGGTGAGGGGGGGACACAGATTGCTCTTCCGCCTGCACCCCTCTCTCCCCGGGGTATCTCCCCAGGGCTTGCCCTGCATGCCATAGCTGATTATTTGTGAGTTCCCATCCCCAGGACTGTGAGTCTCCGCCCATCAGTGCAGTGTAACCAGAGGTTTGTAGCGGGCAGTGCTCCGTGGATACACCAATCACAGCGTGACTTCCTCTGTGGGTGGGGCACCAGAGCACCTCCCAGACGTGCATTCCTCCCCTTTCCCCCTTCTCCCCCCGAGCCCCGTCGCTGATCTGCTGGGTGGGTGCGCGTGTCACTTCCTCCCCGCACTGGGACAGCAGGAAGTGAGGTGAACAGTGTGTGGGGCTCCAGCGGCACCGGGGGTCTCCAGGGTCAACGGGAGAGGAGTTTAGGAGGAGTGAAAGGCGGGAGGAGGTAGGGATGGACAGCGGGAGGAAGGAGGAGGAGGAGGGAGCATCCTTCTTCATCTTGGCTGGGATACCACCCAGCCAGCCAGACAGTGACAGACCCATTTTAGCCTACACACACACACACACACACACACACACACACACACACACACACACACAATATTCACTACTCAGACACTGGCTGAGCTAGGGTTTTTCAAAGCTGTGGAGAAAACAGAAATCATGTTAGACTGAGTTATTCTCAATCGAGCAATCCACATTTCAAGTTATCATGACGTTCCTATGATAAGAACATAAAGGACTAATTTATAACCTGAACTAGTACTGAGGTAGCCTATAAATACTTTTCTGTCTTGACATGAGTCATGACAGCAAGATTTTGAATCAAGACTGGCCAAAGTCCTAAAGTATTATTCATACAATTTAAAGGTACTAGACTACATGTAACAATTCAACAATGAAGCATCTCTTTTTGTCAAATTTACTGGGGCCAGCAAATCTCTTGTTAAATTGACTGGTCCTTTGTTGCATTGACAATAAGAGATTTGCTGGCCCCAATCAATTTGACAACAAGAAAAGGTCTGTCTTTTGTTGACCAATATGAAGGCTGCACCATTTAAATGCAATTTGGTGTGGTCCCAATTACTTTTTTGGGGGGTGAAATATTGTGAAACACTATCATTCCAGTATTACTGTAGATATATTTTGTGAAATTGCAATGCAAAGAATTACATATAGCTCCTTTAATATATAAAAAAATCAGTCATACAAAATTGACATCACTATAATCTCTCCCAGAATGTTTTACATTAGATCAGGTTAATCAGATGGTGATTGTTTGGAGGAATTGTCATTGGATAAATAAACGTAGGCTAACTTGTTTAGGTAAATAGATAGTAGCTTACCACACGTTCTCTCTCTCTTGCCCTTCGTAGTAATGGACATGGTCAGTCATGACCATGTTTTTATAAACTCCTCTTACGCCCCCCCACCCCCCACCGCCGGACGCTTGATGCCATCCAGTGCGTCTAACGACCTCCGCGGAGAGAACAGCACGTTCCGAAATCTCGGATCTACGTCACACAGATTGCTGGTGCAAGGGCACGAGATTCTGTGACCTAAGTAGTGAAGTGATGATGGATATGCGAGAGATTTTGAGGCAAACAAACAACGGATAGTATGTCATAATAGGGGGTAAACATAATCTGCATTCTACTATTTTGTCTGCTACAGTTTAATGCATGCATCATGCATGATTGCGTATTAAAACGTCAACAGCCTTTCTCACATCGACTGTATATTAGCCAATAGGCCTATTCCTTCCCTACTGGCTGGCTCCCTCCCTCCCACACCCCCATCTCCTCTTTCTCCATCGCCCCCTCCCTGTCTTCGCATCTTTCTCTATCGCGTCCTGTAGTGGATGAACACATACACCGCGAAACAGACGAAGAGGATGAGGCTCGGGCTTTTAATTGAGAAAAAGAGAAAAAGAAAATAGAACCGAAATCGGCTCATAGAGAGAGAGAGAGAGAGAGAGAGAGAGCGAGCGAGAGCATGCGCAGAAAGAATGTCAGCTTCTGTGCGTCCTCTGTAGGTAGTCGCTGGTTATTTTCCGAGTTTATTTTCTTGTCTGTAGTTCAATAGGTAGGCTAAACGTTTACCATAGCAGTTATAGCCTACCGCTTGCTACAGCTCACACACTTCCATCATGATCTCAACAGTAGGCTATGTTTTTTAACGTGTTTTTATTTATAAAGGACATGTTATCACGGTTGGTGCAGTTTAAACTGGGGAGGACAATTTTTTTCTTCATGAGCATGGCCTTTTTTCTATTATAGTATATTGGATGACTGTCATTCATATTCCATTCACCCAGTTCAATGTAACATTGATAGGTTTAGACTCCTACATGATACTCTAATTTTCCCTATACCCATCATGAGGTTGTTCCAACCTAGCCTATGAATGAAAGTTTACAACGCAGGTGCACACAGGTACATGGACAGACAGTGACACATTCAATACCGCCTTGCACACTCTTCCCTACATCTAGCGGATCTAGGGTGTAATAATTAGTCCAACAGTTGCAAACAAGGGTTTCTATTGGACAAATTCAGGAATGTTTCGCCCTGTTTCGTTCTGTTTGCTTCTGTTTAAGATTTTTTTTTTTACAGAATCGGTGGAATGAATACACCCATGATCACCCATAAACACAGTTCACTTTCATAGCAGCCACGTTGTATTCCTTCTCGCATCTATGCACTCTCCCCTTCATTTGTGGACTTCTTTGCACAACACGTCAGCTGTATGTGACCAGGTGAAAAAACCTTTCCAAGCCAAACCATATCATAACCGCTACACACAACTTATATAGTTGTCACCATATTAGCTAAAGTAACATCATAGTCAACATAGTGTAACGGATGTGAAATGGCTAGCTAGTTAGCGGGTACGCGCTAGTAGCGTTTCAATCAGTTACGTCACTTGCTCTGAAACCTAGATGTAGTGTTGCCCCTTGCTCTGCAAGGGCCGCGGCTTTTGTGGAGCGATGGGTAACGACGCTTCGTGGGTGTCAGTTGTTGATGTGTGCAGAGGGTCCCTGGTTCGCGCCCGTGTCAGGGCGAGGGGGCGGTTTAAAGTTATACTGTTACATACATAGCCCAATATAACTAACGCATTAGTATCCCGCTACAATCATGCAGCAACATTACAGTGTATAGTCAGTAAGCAGTTTAGCAGTTAAACCGGCAGGCCCCGGTGGCAAAACATGTGTAAAACCAAAAGCTTACCTTGACTTGGAAGAGTTCCAGTGTTGTGTTGGATATTTATAGCCAGCTAGCTAACATAGCATCGCTCTATTTGAGCAGGGTGTTTGAGTAGGCTAAACTAGCTAGCTGCATTTGCTAGCTAAGTTTGTGAAACTGAAAGTGGGAAAAAATTATGAAATCTCTCTTTCTATCTCTTTCCCTCTCTCTATTTCTTCTTTATTTGTTCAAAACTGATCAACTATTGTCTTTCTCTTTGAGAAAACTACTCACCACATTTTATGCACTGCAGTGCTAGCTAGCTGTACATTTTTGTCAAATTTAGAGAGACAAAAGACGCTACTGCTACTCTCTGTTCATCATATATGCATAGTCACTTTAACCATATCTACATGTACATACTACCTCAATCAGCCTGACTAACCGGTGTCAGTATGTAGCCTCGCTACTTTTATAGCCTCGCTACTGTATATAGCCTGTCTTTTTTACTGTTGTTTTTATTTCTTTACCTACCTATTGTTCACCTAATACCTTTTTTGCACTATTGGTTAGAGCCTGTAAGTAAGCATTTCACTGTAAGGTCTACACCTGTTGTATTCGGCGCATGTGACAAATAAACTTTGATTTGATTTGAAAAGGACCAATCACACAGACAACCAGTAGAGTACGTTCAAATGTGATTTTATTGAACATTCTGGCTTGTAGAGGTCCTGAGAGGCAATTTTTTTTTTTTTTTTCAGTGCTTTGTTTCAGACTGTATAACCAAGGTATCACCGTCGGATGAGTTAGGCAAGCTACGGCAGTGCTGCCAGTTGTGATAGGGAACTGCATTTCACACTGAGTCAGTGGTGATTTTAGCATGTAAATCTTGGTGGGGCAAACAAAAAACAAAAATGTGGGATGCATGCCAGCAAAGCCACTACACAACACAACACTAAACAATACATTAATTGCACTATAACAGTGACAAACGGTGCCCACAAAACTGTTAGGGCCTACATTAAGCTCTCCCAACAGCAGAGTCCCAACATCTTTCCACTGCTACACCTGGCTGTCAGCGGAGACTTGTCTGTCAGCGAAACAGTTCATTTAGCCTCATTTACTGCCCCCTGAGGTTGTTCTGTACCCAGAGGATGAGGTGGATCTGGGAAGGAGCTAAGGAGCTATCCCTCATCTGCTTTGTGAATCATTTCTAACCCTGCCTGTCAGAGTCAGATGGACCAGGAACGACCTGGAGGTGACTGAGGGAGTGACCGTGGGACTATACACTCCCAACAGGTTCTGGGGTGAGAGATACGGGGGAGCAGGTTCGATTCATCTATTAATGTATGGATGTTGTATTCAGGCGATTTGATTTCCATTAATTTATAAATTAATGATATACTGAAGTATTTGAGCATGTGAAATTAAACATGGATGAAATGTGTCCTACTCCTATCCTCCAGAACCTAAATTGAGTGGGTCCTGTGCTAGTCCTGCTGTATTCTCTGGAGTGGGCCTGACTCGGGGGCTGCTGGGGGTGGTTACTGGAACATTCCTCCTCATCAATGGAAGCCAGTGCAACTGAGTCATTGACTGTAATGTATAGTAAACTATTTGCATAGTTTATCTCATCATACTTCTATATGATATCTTCAGCAAGGACAATCTTTACTTTATCACACATTCTTTGTTAGCTCTTCTATAAATTACTATTTTTAAGTCAAGTAAAGATGATGAATTCACTTCCATACTTTATATTTGACAAGCCTTTTCAAAACCTTTTTAATTTGTAATTCAATCACACACATGTAGGTATGTACAGAGCACAACTATTGTTACTTTTTTCCCCTTCTGTATTTTTTTTGTCTCATTGCTTTGATTAAAGGGTTTTTGTTAACAAGGTTGTCAACTAGACTAAACCGAACTCCCAGGCCTCTGAACTAACATTTCTTCATTTTACGGTTCGGTGGTAAACATACAAGGAGACGCTGAAGCAGTGATAATAATAAGTTGACATATTGTTTTATTCTTCTCAAGAGCAAAGAGAGGTGAGAAACATTTTCACCAAGGTTGTTAGTATTTTAACAAAACACATTCTCTATCATTTAAAATTTGAAACCTTAAGGGAATTTTATTTGAGTCAGAAAATGATGTTCATATGATAAGTAACAAAACCTTGCAGAGAGCATACCCAACTGACAAACACTTAGAAAAAAATATTAACTATTGCAGCCAAGATTTAAAAACAACTGACGTTAGCACAAGATGGAGGAACAGTTAACGAAAATGACAGTTAATGAAAATGTACTGTCGTGTCTTTGGCTATGCCGGATTAAGTGACATGACATGCTATTCTATAAAATCATTACCTGATTACCTGATTAAGCTAATCAGGTGAATGTAATTAACTAGAAAGTCGGGACACCACGAAATAATGTTTATAGAACTGTTATCTTCCGAATAAACTCTTAAAGACCTAGTAATCTTTTACATCAGTAGCAGTCAATATTTAATCCTCACCTTATTCAGTCTCATCTGAAAGTTGTACATTCTTGATTATCTTCATGAACCCTGGCTAACAAGTTGAATCAGCAATACAAAATTTGGTTTAATTATTTATTTACTAAATAATCCCACAGAATTACATATACACAGAATGTATCATACATTGATTACAAATTATGTCATAAAGGAAAACGTCCCTAGCGGACGGAACAGATACGACGGCTGGTTACACAAAGAGAGGGGGTTGGGTTTGAGTGAAAGAGCGGGAAGACTGAGGAGCAAAAAAGGTTTTGTGTCTCTATCGGGCCGTAGGCAGCTATGCTATCGTAAATACAGTATCTTATGCATTCTAAATAACCGCCCATTTGAAAAAGGAGAATGCTAAAAATATTTACTCTGAGCTGCGCTTCGGTAGATTGTTCGTAGATGGGAGGCCGGGTGGTCCAGCATGGATCTCTGGTCCTCTGTAGACTGTCTAGTGGTGAACTGGAGCGTGGTAGAATGGATACTCTGTCCATCCTCTCCTAGCCCACGTTTAGCGGGCGGAGGGGGTAGCACTTCTTTAGTGAATAAGAGTTCAAAGTTCATACCAAGTTGTCATACTTTAATGGACAGCAATACTTAGGCTTCTACTTCTAGCTTATACATACTATAAACATATTACGGACACAGTATATTTTACATTAGTCATATTCTTTTATTTATTTTTAGTCCCACCCTTCAGCTACCCTCAACCCCTCCCACCAATCTCTGAAAACCATCCCATTTACTTTTTGTTAGCTGCACATGTGTCATAACTCCACCAGTGGTATTTATGATATCCTTCAACAATTATTATACAATTTGTAAAAATAATTATACCAAAATAATGTTTTTTTTAATCAATTAGTATATTTGACTTTATCCATAATATTTGTTGTAATTGGCCTATTTCTTCATTCTTTTCTGGTGGATTAAACTGAAATTGCAACCAGTGTTCTATGGCTTGTTTAAAAACAGTGATATTCTGGAGATGATTTCATTTTCAAATAACCGAAAGTGAGAGGTTGCAATATCAATAAAGGGAAAAGGTCTATTCTTGTACATGGGTCATTGTAACTAATCTGCTGGAAAACCAGTTTGGATTTAAATACAACTTTTATCTTACAGTTAATATAAGGAAAAGTTCTAGTTAACATTGTTATTCTTTCAACATGCAACATGCATCAATGACCTCTGCTACTGTCTCTAGTTTCAGCCCTTTTTTAATCATGATGGGCTGCCCAGGACAGAATCGGCAAACGTGGAATCGTATCCTCAGTTTGTTTGGCAATGTCTCTTACAGTAGTAGTACAGCAGAGAATTATTTTTGCAGGGTGATACTGTCAGTTTGTTGTCACATTTAGAACTTTCTGCTGTATAGAGCGAGAGAAATGGTAACTCCTACCTTGTGTAAAGTTTCAGATGAATGTCACAGAAGGTAGAGTCAAAATCAAGGCTCCAGTGAGAATCGAACTCACGACCCCTGGTTTACAAGACGAATGCTCTAACTACTGAGCTATGGAGCCATACACTGCTGTGAGAAGAATTGGAACGCTATACAGAACACACCCATCAGAGAGTAAAAAAAGATACACACCTAAGTAACCAAACATGCAGGTTACCCAGTCTGGCTCCTACAGTAAAAGCAGATTCCTTGTCATCCTTTGTTATACATTTAAAGACAAACTCTCCCAGGTCTATGTGACCCACAGGCAGGTCTGGTCTAGTGGTCAACATTCTTCAGAATTCTCCTTTAATAGTCTCCTCTCCTACTTTCCTTGTCTCCTCTCCTTCATGACCATCTATTTGTTATTTTTAGGGGTAGATCAGCTTTAATATTGCAGATAGATTGTTGGTTCTTTCAATGTAATTGTCTGCATAAATTCCAATTCCCCATTTTTTTTAAATTACAAACATTTTATTGTATTCTTTTCCCTTAACTCTACCACCCCTCCCCTAATTGGAGTATATTAATGGACAACAATACTTAGGCTTCTACTTCTAGCTTATACATACTATAAACATATTACGGACACAGTATATTTTACATTAGTCATACATATATATATATTTTTAGTCCCACCCTTCAGCTACCCTCAACCCCTCCCACCAATCTCTGAAAACCATCCCATTTACTTTTTGTTAGCTGCACATGTGACATAACTCCACCAGTGGTATTTATGATATCCTTCAACAATTATTATACAATTTGTAAAAAGAATAATGCCAAATAATATTTTTTTTAAAATCAATTAGTATATTTGACTTTAGCCATAATATTTGTTGTAATAGGCCTATTTATTCATTATTTTCTGGTGGATTGAACTGAAATTTCAACCAGCGTTCTATGGTTTGTTTAAAAACAGTGATATTTTATTAAAGTAATGTCAATAAATGAGGGCTAAATAGCATTAATTGGCAGTCACTACCATCATGGGACTTGTATTAATTGTTTTATTCTGTGTTGTTACAACATTCAACCCATATAATGCATAGTGCATTTCATGTTTGAAAAATCTATCGAAATCGTAATCGAAAAACGTGATGTATTAATAATCGAACTGAAACCGAACCGACCTCAAAAAGCAGTAATTGCTCAGTGCTAGTGGACAGTATAGTTTTTAGTAGCAAGTAGGAATTACATCTCTGGTTAAATGGCGTTTTTCATCAGTATTGTTTCAGATCAAAAATGTTTGGGTGAGTTATTATGGTTAATTAAAAACAAATACAGACTATCATCATAAAGCAGTCAACTCTTCAACATGTGTTAACTTGCGGTGGTCAGACAACCACTTCAGTGAGTCGCCTGAAGATGGCGGTCAAACCCCACACATGATTCTGCTAGGCGCCTGTTTGGGGAGCGTCTGGTGTCGGAATAGTTAACGTGGGGCCGCCCTGGCTTTAGTGACTTTCTTTCTTAAAAAAAAAAAAAAAAGAACCGACCGAGCAGCAGGAGGAGTGGGATGAAGAACTGAACATACTGAAGGGGAAAATAGAGGGGACGCTAATCCTACAAAATATGGAGTCTTGCCCGATGTACATGTGTGTGTTTTACAATACATTGATGTAGCCAGCCAATATTTTATATTTATTTGAACAATTTTTGTGTGTGACATCCGCAATGATGAGGGTCGGGGTTTTGAGCAGGACCGCAGCGATAGTTCTCTGTCTTTTGGGATGCAATGTGTGGAAAGCGGTAACCAAAACCCTGCAAGATGACAACGCTCTAAAAGGTAGGTAGTTGATACAAATGGTTCGTTTTATTCAAAGTACTTGTGAGATGTTATGCCCAATATGTTCGTCTTGCTAGCTAGCTACTTGTATAGTTAGCGATAACTTGGCGTTGATGGCTTATTATGTGCTAACTTTAGATAGTTATCTAGCAACGTTAGTTAGCTTTTCAATTGGCTAGTTATATAACGTTAACGTTAATTTGGCAGGCTTTTTCAGCCATGAAACTGTATACATCCGTTATCTCTCTTTGGTTGTTCATGTTTCATTTAGCCAAGGTATTATATCATTTGAATGGTTTGAAGTGCTTCTGTGTCTCACAACGTATCCTCAACTGAAACAATAACACCGCACCATCTTACCTAACTAGACCTAGCTGATATTGCATGTTGTTGGCAAGAGGCTAGCTAACGTTAGCTAGTTAGATACTGTAACTAACGTTAGTTGATGCTAAGTTCTTCTGCAGCCTCTCAATTGTAATGGATAATTTTGGTGCAAGCCTTAGCTAAAACATGTTTTACTTGTCCTTATTCAGATGAGGTGGAAACGTAATTTGAGCATGTTTTTTTGATGCAATGTATCATTGTGTAATGGATTGTTTTCAGACCAGCAGTATTCCACGAGAGAGAGAATGTTCATGCATTTTGTGTATGGATTTGACCACGTATGCAGTAGATTCCTCCAGACATGATTATAAGCTAGATGCTGCAGATGTGAGTGGGAGGAGGAATCTCACACACACCACCATCTCTCATAAATGAGTGAAAGGCAGTATATGACAGGTGGCTTTTGCTTCACTGCCTCTTCCTTCACAGCCTCCTGCTGAGATGGAGCTGAATTGGGGGCAGTGCTGGAAATGGTTTAGGCTGGGCCCAGCGAACCTATTTGTATCATTCTGTGGTTTTATTCATTGTTACAGACATGAGTGAAATGGCAATACACACACACTGTAAAGCGTAGTTAGAATCGCTGCAGATGTATTTCATTCAGCCACTCCAAAGCTTCGCTTTTTTAAAGAGAAGAGTGCTTCCAAGACTAGCTGCATCTGTTTCTCTCATGTACTCACTCACTTATTCTCACACACACACTATGTTTGGAGAACTGTGCAGCTCTGTGTGTTGCTGCATCAGTTTTCATTCTAATTTTGTTTGTTAATCATATTGCTGTGACTGAGTGTGTGCGCGTAGTTGTGTGAGACCCCAACCAAACAGTAATTTATTAGACTAATTTGTGTGTCCCTGTCTGTCTGTGTAACTAAATATTAAGTGTCCCCAACTATCACGTGATGTCAACACATGACGTAGGTGCGTATTAAGTTCCGTAGCGAAAATGATTGATGCCTTCTGAGCATCTCAACTCAGTATTTTGATTGACCCCCCCACCCCTCTGTTTGTCTCTCTCTGTTTCTCTCTCTCTGTCTCTCTCTCTCTCTCTCTGACCCAGTCTAACCTTCAGACCCTCCCTGGGGCTCTTGTTGATACTGAGGGCTTCTTCTCTTCGCTCCTCTCCTCACGTATAGCTAGCTATATATATGGAGGCAGACAGACGACACATAGCTAGCTATATATATGGAGGCAGACAGACGACACATAGTTAGCAACATGGATGCAGACAGACACATAATTATATATCCAACTCTCATTACTGCAACCCATAATACACTACAACTGGGAACAGACTCACTGCAGCCAGGGCTAGAGGACAGGGTGCCAGGAAGACCAAATCATGTTGAAGAGTCTGTTTGTTTGTGTGTGTGCCTATGCATATGACACACTGCAATGCAGCACTCTGCTTATCCTCGGGGCTTGTGCACAGAGACTACTATAACAGTGCTTTATACACACATGCACTAGCACAACACCCGTATTGGTTGAGGGATTGCTGCAACAGTTTTCCACCAGATCTATAATTTTGTAATACATATATGTGTTTCTGTCATAACGAAATCAATGACCTAATTATTGGATTAAGAGGGACAGAATAAGATCTGTGATTTTTTTGAAGAAAGCACTCAGTGAAACACTGAATAAAGTAGTGTCTGTTCTATACCTTCAAATTACATTTTTTAAATTGTATTTTTCTGTCACAAAATAGATATTATAGCTTAGCTATCATCGTAACAGTAGCTATATTATTTGGAAATTCTGTACATATTTCATTGTTTTTTAATTTAATGATTTAAAAAAAAAAAAATTTAAGGGGTGGATCAGCTTAATATTGCGGAAAGATTGTTGCTTCCATCAATGTAATTGTCTGCATCATTTCCAATCCCCCATATATTTTTTTGGTAAATATATATATATCCATATACATACACATACCTATATAGATATACATACTTTTTAAAGAATATACCTTTATTTTTCCCGCAAACCCTACCACCCTTCCCCCAATTGGAGTAAACTAATAAACGCTTTGGCTTCTACCTTCAGTTTATACATTTTATACACATTTTACAGACACAATCTATTTTACAATAGTTATATTTTGTTTGTTTTTAGTCCTTCCTCTATTTCTGATGTACATATTTCATTGTTTTGTATGTATTTTATTTTACAAAATGTGTATTTTTCAATAGCTAAATGTGTGCAAATCAAGTATTGATATCATGAATTGGATTCCTGCCTGTAACTTGATGAAAATCAGTGTTGTCAACAACCTAGCTAATGCTAGCTAGCAGAGAAGTTGAAGGCGGGGAGATGCCCTGATGACATCGAGCTGCCTGTCCTTGGACATGCTGACATGACCACCACCTCCGACCAGCACCTCTGCTGACCATCTAGCAGAGCTTCTAAATCCTCTCATGCCCGCCGCGGCCCATCTGCTGGAGGCTTGAAGAAGCACTCCGACTTGATCCAACTGATCTAGCTACTGTTGTAGCCTAAATTTATTTTTACATTACATTTTGTTGTTTATTTTGCTTAACAAGTGCTTTGAGATTCTCTTTGCAATGAAAAGCACCTTAAAAGTTTAATCAATTATTATTATTTATGTGTGTGTAAGATATTACTGTCCTCAGATTTTTTGTTCATAGATTTTAATGTGTATTACAAATGGTTTTGTTGGAAAAAGCTATATATTCATATATCCACTATATATCCATTACAATGTTTGTATCCTGTATATTTAACATGTGAATTCAAAACATGATGAATTAGCCTCATGCTGTAGTGTTTGGTTAGAGTTAGGCCTAGTCCCAAATGGCACCCTATTCACTACTGCACTACTTTTGACCAGAGCCCAGATCTCATATTATTGTATTGATACATTGTTAAGTGTGTGTGTATGTATGTGTATATATATATATATGTGTGTATGTGTTGTCACAAATGTATTATTCTTTATTAAATGTCCAATGCAGCCGTTTTTATCTCTATCTTACTGTGATTGTTTTCCATTATAATGGTAAACAATTAACAAAAATAGTTTTTTAGCGAAGAGCAATTTCTTCTCAATAGGGGGGGCGCTGTTTTCACTTTGTAAAAAATCGTTCCCAAATTAAACTGCCTCGTACTCAATTCTTGCTCGTACAATATGCATATTATTATTACTATTGGATAGAAAACACTCTCTAGTTTCTAAAACCGTTTGAATTATATCTGTGAGTAAAACAGAACTCATTTTGCAGCAAACTTCCTGTCAGGAACTGAAAAATCTGAAATCGGGGGCTCTGTTCCAGGGGCATCCTATTAATTTGCATGAAATCTATGGGTCTACATGCACTGCATACGCCTTCCACTAGATGTCAATAGACAGTGAGAGGTGGAATGGGGTGTATAGCTCTATCTGAGGCCGAATAAGACCTGTTGGATTGACGCGACCACTCTTTCCTTTGTTCACCATGGCACGAGATGGACCTCTGGATTGCGTTCTGAAAAGCTTTCGTTATAGACGTTAGATATCTCCGGGTCTGATTTTATTTGATATATGTGTTAAAAACATCAAACTAGTTATTTTAAACCGACTTATATCAGTTTATTGCGATTTTCTGGAATTTCTTTGTTTTGCGTTATGGTGAGTTGGACACTGCTGCGCCACATGGCTAGCGTTGGCTGCTAATTCTACAGATGAAGAGGGCATTCTACAACCAAACAACGATTATTCTGGACAAAGGACCCCTTGTACAAGATTCTGATGGAAGATCATCAAAAGTAGGAACCATTTATGATGTTATTTCGTATTTCTGTCAAATGTGTCATCGTATTTTGGCCGCTGATTTTGGGCGCTGTCTCGCTATAACGTAAGCTGTATGTCGTACTAAAGTTATTTTTTAAAAATCTAACACAGCGGTTGCATTAAGAACTAGTGTATCTTTCATTTGCTGTCCAACCTGTATTTTTTAGTAAAGTTTATGATTAGTTATTTGATTAGGATTAGGTGAGTGTCAGAAATATATCCGGATAATTTTGTGCAGTTTGGCTACGTATTCACATTGTTCAACCACGAATTGTACCGCTAAATATGCACATTTTCGAACAAACCATATATGTATTGTGTAATATGATGTTATAGGACTGTCATCTGATGAAGTTTATGAAGGTTAGTGAAATAATTAATATCTTTTGCTGGTTTTGTCGCTATCGCTACCGTTGCCTTGAATCAATGCTGTTGTGTGGTTGGATATTGTAGTAAGCTAATATAATGCTATATTGTGTTTTCGCTGTAAAACACTTAAAAAATCTGAAATATTGGCTGGATTCACAAGATGTTTGTCTTTCATTTGCTGTACACCATGTATTTTTCATAAATGTTTTATGATGAGTATTTAGGTATTTCACGTTGCTCTCTGTAGTTATTCTAGCTGCTTTGGTGAGATTTGTGATGGTGGCTGCAATGTAAAACTATGATTTATACCTGAAATATGCACATTTTTTGAACAAAACATATGCTATACAATAAATCTGTTATAAGACTGTCATCTGATGAAGTTGTTTCTTGGTTAGTGACTATTTATATCTTTATTTGGTCGAATTTGTGATAGCTACCTATGCGGTAAAAAAATGGTGAAAATATGCGGTTGGGTCTTTTGCTATCGTGGTTAGCTAATAGAAATACAGATTGTGTTTTCGCTGTAAAACATTTTAAAAATCGGAAATGATGGCTGGATTCACAAGATGTGTATCTTTCATCTGGTGTCTTGGACTTGTGATTTCATGATATTTAGATGCTAGTATTTACTTGTGGCGCTATGCTAGGCTATGCTAGTCAGCTTTTTTACTGATGAGGGTGCTCCCAGATCCGGGATGAGTACCAAGTAGAAGTCTTAAGCAATAATTGAGCTAGGACTATCTGGGAGTGGTCTGAGTGGGGAAGGAGAAACTGAAAACTAGCTGTTAATAACTTTATTATTGGTCTATTAAGTAATGTACTGCCTGGTGATGTCATCAGGCAGCCCGAAACTCCATTCCACCAAAACAGGCTGATGTTTTTGCTCTTACACTAAAATGGCACTATCATATTTTTCACAATTTCACAATATTATTCCAACTTTTATAGTTTGGAAATGTAATACAAAACACAGGAAAAGTTTTTGACTGCAGTGGGTCTGATTAAAAAAAAAATATATATATATATACACTGCTCAAAAAAATAAAGGGAACACTAAAATAACACATCCTAGATCTGAATGAATGAAATATTCTTATTAAATACTTTTTTCTTTACATAGTTGAATGTGCTGACAACAAAATCGCACAAAAATTATCAATGGAAATCAAATTTATCAACCCATGGAGGTCTGGATTTGGAGTCACACTCAAAATTAAAGTGGAAAACCACACTACAGGCTGATCCAACTTTGATGTAATGTCCTTAAAACAAGTCAAAATGAGGCTCAGTAGAGTGTGTGGCCTCCACGTGCCTGTATGACCTCCCTACAACGCCTGGGCATGCTCCTGATGAGGTGGCGGATGGTCTCCTGAGGGATCTCCTCCCACACCTGGACTAAAGCATCCGCCAACTCCTGGACAGTCTGTGGTGCAACGTGGCGTTGGTGGATGGAGCGAGACATGATGTCCCAGATGTGCTCAATTGGATTCAGGTCTGGGGAACGGGCAGGCCAGTCCATAGCATCAATGCCTTCCTCTTGCAGGAACTGCTGACACACTCCAGCCACATGAGGTCTAGCATTGTCTTGCATTAGGAGGAACCCAGGGCCAACCGCACCAGCATATGGTCTCACAAGGGGTCTGAGGATCTCATCTCGGTACCTAATGGCAGTCAGGCTACCCCTGGCGAGCACATGGAGGGCTGTGCGGCCCCCCAAAGAAATGCCACCCCACACCATGACTGACCCACCGCCAAACCGGTCATGCTGGAGGATGTTGCAGGCAGCAGAACGTTCTCCACGGCGTCTCCAGACTCTGTCACGTCTGTCACATGTGCTTGTGAACCTGCTTTCATCTGTGAAGAGCACAGGGCGCCAGTGGCGAATTTGCCAATCTTGGTGTTCTCTGGCAAATGCCAAACGTCATGCACGGTGTTGGGCTGTAAGCACAACCCCCACCTGTGGACGTCGGGCCCTCATACCACCCTCATGGAGTCTGTTTCTGACTGTTTGAGCAGACACATGCACATTTGTGGCCTGCTGGAGGTCATTTTGCAGGGCTCTGGCAGTGCTCCTCCTTGCACAAAGGCGGATGTAGCGGTCCTGCTGCTGGGTTGTTGCCCTCCTACGGCCTCCTCCACGTCTCCTGATGTACTGGCCTGTCTCCTGGTAGCGCCTCCATGCTCTGGACACTACGCTGACAGACACAGCAAACCTTTTTGCCACAGCTCGCATTGATGTGGCATCCTGGATGAACTGCACTACCTGAGCCACTTGTGTGGGTTGTAGACTCCGTCTCATGCTACCACTAGAGTGAAAGCACCGCCAGCATTCAAAAGTGACCAAAACATCAGCCAGGAAGCATAGGAACTGAGAAGTGGTCTGTGGTCACCACCTGCAGAACCACTCCTTTATTGGGGGTGTCTTGCTAATTGCCTATAATTTCCACCTTTTGTCTATTCCATTTGCACAACAGCATGTGAAATTTATTGTCAATCAGTGTTGCTTCCTAAGTGGACAGTTTGATTTCACAGAAGTGTGATTGACTTGGAGTTACATTTGTGTTGTTTAAGTGTTCCCTTTATTTTTTTGAGCAGTGTATATATATTTGTCACAGACTGTGTAAAACCTTGCAGTGCTACTTTTTTCTCTGAGTGAGGTGGATATATCTTGTTTTAAAACTAAATGTGATCGTTTCATTTCAGAGAGACAAACAATTTAGTGATAAGTTTCAAACAAACATGTCTGTCAGATGTTCTTTAAACCAAAATAAATATAATTTACCAACATTTCTGAAAATGGATAAATAGTGTTTTGTAATGAAACGCTTCAAACATACCTTCAAATCAGTTTCCATTGTTTGTGTCACTGAAAGTGAAGGTTTCATATAAATCCACACAGTACCTGAGTATGTTTTCTGCGAGTTTCTCCACCCTAACCCAGATTGGGGCGCCATGCCACAGAGAGACAGAACAACACCAGCACCCCTTATTCTGAAACAAGACCTCTTCGAAAACAAAGTAGTCTATCATGCTCGATCCCCACGTCTTTATACACACAAAATCAGGAAGCGATGAAGGAAATGGAGAGTGTACGATAAATAGACCTAATAAGAGCAGAAATGGAGAGAGATGAGGAATCCCCAAAATATTAATGAGATGACTCGAAGGATTTATTTTCGTAGAACACAGAACACTGTAGTTTCCTAGTGCGCCAAGGAGGAGTTTGAAAGGTTGTGATGGTATCAAAGAAAGCCCCCCTCTCTCCTCTCCTGCAGAGTTGAGGGGATTATACTCTCTATAATGTAATCTCTGCCTACTCATTTACTGTACTGGAATATTGATCAGGATATTTTAAAGAGAGAATTTGGTAGGTTATGTTAAAGATGTTGTGGTGGATTATTCCTATCCTATTACATTTTTGTGTGTTTGCGTTGAGCGGGGGGAGAAATCACCAGCAGGGGTTGAACCGGTACACACACCAGGAGTTAACAGTATCTAGGACCAGATCTGACAGTTTAATAACCACTGACCATGGATACCATAAGCACAACCAGTTGACCTTTGATAGCAGTAGCCCTCCATCAGAGCCGCTAGTAGCCACAGACAGAGGATGCTACTGTCCTCCTGCCATTATTATGGCTCAGTGATGATGTCCAACTCCCTCTACCTCACAGCAGGGTCTGATCAATAACCTCTACACACACTCACACAAACATAATGATACACACTGGCTCTACCTCTCACACCCATAATGTCTGTCTCACACGCGCCCTGCTGCTCTGGCTGCTGTTGCTTGGGCTAGTTGGTGGTAGATCTTAGCATCAGGTCAGGAAAAACTCCCTTTGATGCCTTTATCCTCCATATGGCACACAGACAGACCGACCGAGAGCCAGTTACTGAGAGAACGACTAGTTTAACAGGGCTGCTGAAACACAACATTTCTCTTCCTACATGCGTGTGTGTGTTTTTGCGATGCACTTTTTTCAGAGGGCTGTAGCCTGTTTAAGGATGATGTCACCAGAGATTTATTGGATCAGAATGGCGAGGTGTGTGTGTGTGTGTGTGTGTGCGTGCCAGTCTCCCAGGGGAGCTCTTCAGAGTGAGCACAGCTGGTACCCCTAAAGAAGGACGGAACACTGGGACAGGAAGTGATGCACCATTTAAATACCTCCCTCTCCCCGACCTCTGTGTTGGGGGAACGCGCATATTTTCACTACCCTTAAAAGACCCACTACAGTGAAACTTAAAATGTTTGTTGCAACTAGTTTGGTAAGTGATATTTTTGGGCGACCTAGATAGAGAATCTGTAGTAGTCTGTATCTGTCTGACCCTCTGTGTGTCACTGTGTCTGTTACCTGAATAATCATCCAGCCTGGGGAGATGAGGAGTGGGGGGAGAGCATGGTTGGGGGACGGGGTAAGTGTGGGTGTGTCTATGTAAGGGTAAAGGATGTGTATGTACGGTATGGGGGAGGGGCACACCCTTTCAGCCTTAATTAAGGGCCAATGATCAGACACCACTCCCCTTATCACAGAGACAAGCGTCTGCCACAAGAGGACATGTAGATGAGAGGGGGGGGGGGGGGGGGGGTTTGAGAGAGGGTTTGTGAGAGGGTGTGTGTGAGAAGGTTTGTGAGAGGGGATATGTATGTGTGTGAGACAGGGTTTGTGAGAGGGGTGTGTGAGGGTGGGGGTGTGAGACAGGGTTTATGAGAGAGGGGGGGTGTGAGACAGGGTTTGTGAGAGGGGTGTGTGTGAGACAGGGTTTCTGACAGGGGGTGTGTGTGAGACAGGGTTTCTGACAGGGGGTGTGTGTGAGAGGGTGTGCTTGCGTGGGTGCGTGTGCACGTATACGACACAGGAGTAAGTAGATAGTGTAATAGCAGAGAGATGAGGAAGGTGTGTGTCTTGAGTTGATGAAATTAATTGTTCCTCTTGCTGTAAGTGACTACTAGACTGAGCTGCTAGTTATTTCAGTGATGAAGTATGGCTAAAGTATCCTTGTTAGCCATTAGCACACATTACTGTTGTTTACATAACCTGCCAGACCAGACATTTGTTTAGTGTTGGTACCAAGTCACCGTTAAGCTGTTAGCCAAGCTCCTTTATGAAACAAGCTGAAATGTGTGTGTGTGTGTGCATAGTCTGTTTTTAAAGGTCTAGCTCTCTTTTTCTGGTTGTCCTCTGTCTCTGTCTCTCTCTGTCTCACTCACTCACACTGTTTGACTCATGCACAGTGCCTTTTGCCACAGTGGTAAAGGTTAGCGTTCTGGCCTGGGTAAAGGTGAGTGTTCCCTTGCCAAGGTTAACTCACGCTCACTGAAACTAAAGTGTTCTAAATACTTGGATTTCTCTTGTGAAACTTGGGGTTTCACCATCTGTCTCCCATTCCAGAATCCCCCTGTCTGTGTATGTGCGGTGCGTGCAGCTACCACTTTGTGTAGCGGTTAGCAATGATGCTAATGAAAACAGTCTTCTGGTAGATGGAAAGGCTTTCCCAAAAAACTTCTCAATGACATGTTAACTACTAAGTATCCTATGCTGACCTGGCAGAATGATATCAGGATTATTTTCATCAACCCAGTGTGTATTTGTTTTGTAAACTCTACCATCACATGTGGCTACAAAAAACCTTAGGTGCTCACTGGAATTAAAGGTTATCTACACCCAAAAATCCTAATTTCCACCAAAAAATCCCAGACCTCTTGATTTATTTGGTTTTTCTATTAAAAAAGTGCAATTTTGAGAGTGAACTGGAAAAAACAGGGGGAAACAGAAACCTGGAAAAACAAACGGAATTTGGGGGGAAAACATAAACGGAATCAATCACCTAACTACCTACCTCATCCCCATATTGTTTTTATTTACTTTTTGCTCTTTTGCACACCAGTATTTCTACTTGCACATCATCATCTGCACATCTATCACTCCAGTGTTAATTTGCTAAATTGTAATTGCTCTGCTACTATGGCCTATTTATTGCCTTACCTCCTTACTCCATTTGCACACACTGTATATAGATTTTCTATTGTGTTATTGACTGTACTTTTGTTTATCCTATGTGTAACTCTGTTGTTTGTTGCACTGCTTTGCTTTATCTTGGCCAGGTTGCAGTTGTAAATAACTGGCCTACCTGGTTAAATAAAGTTGAAATTATAATATATATTTTTTAATTCTACAGATTTTATAGGGCCCTATCAAAGGTCTAGCCTAGATAAGCTTGGCCAGTGTGGGTGTTCCACTTGAGAGAATGGGTTGTTGCTCTGTCCCAGTTTAACTCTGGCACTGCATGAACTAGGTGTTTGTGTGTGTGTGTGTGTGGGTCCAGCTTTACAATGCTCTGCTATCCAACAGAGTTAATGGTTTAATGGAAGTATGTTATTCAGCAGTTTCCAGGAAAGTGTATGACAGTAATAAAGGTGTGCTCAGCGAATTCCTTCCTCAGGCATCAAGAAACAGCAAAAGGGCCCATTGTTTTGACAGAGCCTCGCTATTGGCTGGTAACCAGGAAATATGCTTTTGGCCACTCGCTGTGATTGGCTGCCAATGTCAAATGTGACTGAGTCAGAAAGCTTATCCTGACTCCTGTATGGACTACTGTGTATATATACAGTTGAAGTCGGAAGTTTACATACACCTTAGCCAAATGCATTTAAACTCAGATTTTCACAATTCCTGACATTTAATCCAGGTAAACATTCCCTGACTTAGGTCAGTTAGGATCACCCCTTTATTTTAAGAATGTGAAATGTCAGAATAATAGTAGAGAATGATTTATTTCAGCTTTTATTTCTTTCATCACATTCCCAGTGGGTCAGAAGTTTACATACACTCAATTAGTATTTGGTAGCATTGCCTTTTTAAATTGTTTAACTTGGGTCAAACGTTTCAGCTAGTCTTCCACAAGCTTCCCAGAATAAGTTAGGTGAATTTTGGTCCATTTCTCCTGACAGAGCTGGTGTAACTGAGTCAGGTTTGTAGGCCTCCTTGCTCACACACGCTTTTTCAGTTCTGCCCACAAATGTTCTATAGGATTGAGGTCAGGGCTTTGTGATGGCCACTCCAATACCTTGCCTTTGTTGTCCTTAAGCCATTTTGCCAGAACTTTGGATGTATGCTTGGGGTCATTGTCCATTTGGAAGACCCATTTCCGACCATGCTTTAACTTCCTGACTGATGTCTTGAGATGTTGCTTCAATGTACCCACATCATTTTCCTACCTCATGATGCCATCTATTTTGTGAAGTGCACCAGTCCCTCCTGCAGCAAAGCACCCCCACAACATGATGCTGCCACCCCTGTGCTTCACGGTTGGGATGGTGTTCTTCGGCTTGCAAGCCTCCCCCTTTTTCCTCCAAACATAATGATGTTCATTATGGCCAAACAGTTCTATTTTTGTTTCATCAGACCAGAGGACATTTCTCCAAAAAGTATGATCTTTGTCCCCATGTACAGTTGCAAACCATAGCCTGGCTTTTTTATGGCGGTTTTGGAGCAGTGGCTTCTTCCTTGCTGAGCAGCCTTTTAGGTTATGTCGATATAGGACTCGTTTTACTGTGGATATAGATACTTTTGTACCTGTTTCCTCCAGCATCTTCACAAGGTCCTTTTCTGTTGTTCTGGGATTGATTTTCACATTTCGCACCAAAGTACGTTCATCTCTAGGAGACAGAACGCGTCTCCTTCCTGAGCGGTATGACGGCTGCGTGGTCCCATGGTGTTTATACTTGCGTACTATTTTTTGTACAGATGAACGTGGTACTTTCAGGCGTTTGGAAATTAATTGACTCAAATGATGTCAATTAGCCTATCAGAAGTTTCTAAAGCCATGACATCATTTTCTGGATTTTTCCAAGATGTATAAAGGCAGTCAATTAGTGTATGTAAACTTCTGACCCACTGGAATTGTGATACAGTGAATGATAAGTGAAATAATCTGTCAGTAAACAATTGTTGGAAAAATGACTTGTGTCATGCACAAAGTAGATGTCCTAACCGATTTGCCAAAACTATAGTTTGTTAAAACTTCTTATGGCTGCATCCCGCTACCGGGATCGATATGACAACAGCCAGTGAAAGTGCAGGGCGCCAAATTCAAAACAACAGAAATCTCATAATTAAAATTCCTCAAACATACATGTGTCTTATATCATTTTAAAGGTCATCTTGTTAATCCCACCAAAGTGTCCGATTTCAAATATGCTTTTCAGCGAAAGCACTACAAACGATTATGTTAGGTCACCACCAAACCACAATAAGCACAACCATTTTTCCAGCCAAAGATAGCTTTCACAAAAAGCAGAAATAGAGATAAAATTAATCACTAACCTTTGATTATCTTCATCAGATGACACTCATAGGAGTTCATGTTACACAATACATGCATGTTTTGTTAAAGTTCATATTCATATTTATAAAAAATCTGAGTTTACATTGGCGCGTTACATTCACTAGTTCCAAAAATATCAAGTGATTTTGCATAGCCACATCGTTACAACAGAAATACTCATCATAAATGTAGATGATAATACAAGTTATACACATGGAATTATAGATATACCTCTCCTTAATGCAACCGCTGTGTCAGATTTAAAAAAAAACTTTACGGAAAAAGCAAATCATGCAATAATCTGAGACGGAGCTCAGAACAATAGCCAAATTAGCCGCCATGTTGGGGTCAACAGAAACCAGAAAATACATGATAAATGTTTCCTTACCTTTGATGAACTTCATCAGAATGCAGTCCTAGGAATCCCAGGTCCACAATAAATGCTTGATTTGTTCGATAATGTCTGTTATTTATGTCCAATTAGCTACTTTGGTTAGCGCGTTTGGTAAACAATTCCAAAGTCACAAAGCGCGTCCACTAATAACGTGACGAAATGTCCAAAAGTTCCGTAACAGTCAGTAGAAACATGTCAAACGATGTACTGAATCAATCTTTAGAATGTTGTTAACATACATCTTGAATAATGTTCCAACCGGAGAATTAGATTGACTTCAGATGAGCGGTGGAACGGAGGTCCTCCTCATGTGAACGCGCATGTGAAAGCATGGTCAGCTCGTGGCAGTGGTGACTAATTCCTGTCTCCTTCGGCCCCCCTTCACATTAGAGTCATCAGACAAAGTTCTATTGACTGTTGACTCTAGTGGAAGCCGTAGGAAGTGAAAACTCATCAATATCTCGCTGTAATTTCAATGAGAGCTTGGTTGAAAATCTGCCACCTCAGAAAAAATTCAAACAGGAAGTGGAACTTCTCAGGTTTTTGCCTGCCATAGGAGTTCTGTTATACTCACAGACATAATTCAAACAGTTTTAGAAACTTCAGAGTGTTTTCTATCCAATACGAATAATAATATGCATATATTAGCAACAGGGACTGAGGAGCAGGCAGTTTACTATGGGCACCTCTGCACCTTTCATCCAAGCTACTCAATACTGCCCCCGCAGCCATAAAAAGTTAACAAGAAATTTGTGGAGTGGTTGAAAAAACAAGTGGCCATCACAAAGCCCTGACCTCAATCCCATAGAAAATTTGTGGGCAGACCTGAAAAAGCGTGTGTGAGCAAGGAGGCCGACAAACCTGACTCAGTTTCACCAGCTCTGTCAGGAGGAATGAACCAAAATTCACCCAACTTATTGTGGGAAGCTTGTGGAAGGCTACCCGCAACGTTTGACCCAAGTTAAACAATTTAAAGGCAATGCTACCAAATACTAATTGAGTGTATGTAAACTTCTGACCCACTGGGAATGTGATGAAAGAAATAAAAGCTGAAATAAATCATTTTCTCTACTATTATTCTGACATTTCACATTCTTAAAATAAAGTGGTGATCCTAACTGACCTAAGACAGGGAATTTTACTAGGATTAAATGTCAGGAATTGTGAAACTGAGTTGAAATGTATTTGGCTAAGATGAATGTAAACTTCCGACTTCAACTGTATGTACCTAGGCTATATCATAGGCTCTGTTCTAGGATTCATTTTCTGTTGAACTGGACATTGATACGCTTCATTCGGCTAAGTTGGTTCATTTTCAGATCAAATGGGACTCATTAGAGATTGAAGGCCAACTAATTACAGACAATTAGTGACGAGCCTGAGTCTGTGTTGTGCATGCTTACCAGTGGTGGAAAAAGTACCCGATAGTCATACTTGAGTAAAAGTAAAGATACTTGAGTCATTTTCTATGAAAGTAAATGTGAAAGTCACCCAGTAAATACTACTTGAGGAAAAGTATTTGGTTTTAAATACACTTAAGTATCAAAAGTAAAAGTATAAATCCTTTCAAATTCCTTATATTAAGCAAACCAGACGGCACAATTCTTTTTTAAATGTACGGATAGCCAGGGGCACAGTACAACACGCAGACATCATTTACAAATGAAGAATTTCTGTTTAGTGAGTCTGCCAGATCAGAGGCAGTAGGGATGACGACAAAGGATGGTCTCTTGATACGTGTGTGAATTGGACCATTTTCATGTCCTGCTAAGCATTCCAAATGTAATGAGTACTTTTGGGTGTCAGTCAAAATGTGTGGAGTAAAAAGTACATTCTTTTGTTTGGGAATGTAGTGAAGTAAAAGTTACCCCAAAAAAGTAGTACTTTCAAGTATTTTTTTAACTTATCTTACTTTACATCACTGACGCTTACTTAGCCGTGTGTGTAACTCTCGCACTCTCTCTGTGTAGAGGTGACTCTGAAGGTTCACCTGAGTGATGCCAGCACCCACCAGCCCCTGGGCGGAGCCACCATCGAGCTCTTCGCAAACCACACCCCTGTAACCACAGAGACCTCTGCTGCCGACGGCAATGCCTACCTGCGTTTTCCCTACCGTCTTGGAACCCTGTTGGTTGTCACAGCAACCAGACAGGGCTACGTGCCAAATTCCGCCCCCTGGAGACCCACCAGACTGCCCGGTAGGTCAAAGTAGTAAAGTCTACTGTGTGTGTGAGAACAATCTGAAAGTGGTGTGTGAGGATAATGAGGGTTCCCCATTACAGCTTTATTATAATAAGTGACCACCCCCATTATCTTCACACAACACTTTCAGACTGTTCACACACACACACACACACACATGCTTATCAGCACTGGACAATTTAGGAGTGACAGAGAGAGGAAAGGAGGAGTGACAGAGAGAGGAAAGGAGGAGTGACAGAGAGAGGAAAGAGGAGGACTTTTGTCTCTCTGATTTTTATTCAGCCTTTATTTAGACAGATAGTCAATGCTGAGACCAAGGTCTCTTTATTTAGACAGGGAGTCAATGCTGAGACAGGGAGTCAATGCTGAGACCAGTGTATCTTTATTTAGACAGGGAGTCAATGCTGAGACCAGTGTATCTTTATTTAGACAGGGAGTCAATGCTGAGACCAGTGTCTCTTTATTTAGACAGGGAGTCAATGCTGAGACCAGTGTCTCTTTATTTAGACAGGGAGTCAATGCTGAGAACAAGGTCTCTTTATTTAGACAGGGAGTCAATGCTGAGAACAAGGTCTCTTTATTTAGACAGGGAGTCAATGCTGAGAACAAGGTCTCTTTATTTAGACAGGGAGTCAATGCTGAGACCAAGGTCTCTTTATTTAGACAGGGAGTCAATGCTGAGACCAGTGTCTCTTTATTTAGACAGGGAGTCAATGCTGAGACCAGTGTCTCTTTATTTAGACAGGGAGTCAATGCTGAGACCAAGGTCTCTTTATTTAGACAGGGAGTCAATGCTGAGACCAAGGTCTCTTTATTTAGACAGGGAGTCAATGCTGAGACCAAGGTCTCTTTATTTAGACAGGGAGTCAATGCTGAGACCAAGGTCTCTTTATTTAGACAGGGAGTCAATGCTGAGACCAAGGTCTCTTTATTTAGACAGGGAGTCAATGCTGAGACCAAGGTCTCTTTATTTAGACAGGGAGTCAATGCTGAGACCAGTGTCTCTTTATTTAGACAGGGAGTCAATGCTGAGAACAAGGTCTCTTTATTTAGACAGGGAGTCAATGCTGAGAACAAGGTCTCTCTTCCAGGTGAGCCCTGTATAGCACCACAATACACATTAAACTACACATTCATATACACAATAAAATGCACAACAATACACGAAAAGCAAAACACAATGATAAAAAACAGACACATTCTTCTGTAAAAAGGCCCCTTAACAACCGTCTGAAATGACCTAGAGGCACCAATTCCTCCCATTTTAAAGTGTATTGTAGATCATTCCACATGTAAAGTGCAAGGAAATTAAAGGCTGATTTACCTAACTCTCTAGACAACAAAGGAGTCTCCAGAGTTAATCAACCTTAAGAACTTGTCATTTTAAGTCTTAATAGTGATGTTAGCTAAGGTAAGTCGGGAGTTTGTGGAGCAGGGCTTTGTAAACAAAAAGACTGTAGTGATCTACAGAGAACCTTTTGGTGAAGAATACAGTGTTGAGTAATTCAACTGTTTCCTGTGATAAAACCAAGGGCGCTATGAAAAACACCATCCAAGGCTTTAATAGTAGAGGTAGATCACAGAGAATGGAAAAGGGAAAGCTGGAGATTTAAACTAGTCAAGTAAGATCTTCAAAAAAATGTTTTTCTACAAACCACAATGCTAGAAAATAAAGAAACCACTAGGTCTAGAATATGTCATGAAGTTGAGAGGAAAAACAAAATTCAATAGTTTACCTTTTATTAGTGAGAATAAAAATGAGCCACAGGGTGGGTTATTGTGATGAATAAATGAGTGACTGGTGGGTCCCATGTGGCTCAGTTGGTAGAGCATGGTGCTTGCAACACCAAGCGTCTGATGAAATGTAAAAATGACTCGTGTGTATTCCAGTGTTTTCCTCTCTCAGTCTGGAGCTGCTACCAGAGAGAGCTGCCACTCTGATGGTGTATGAAGACCTGATACACATTAACTCTGGATCCCAAGGTGAGAGAGAGTACTGAGACACGGTCCCTGGCCCAGTGACCTCACACACATTAATAATGAAAGATGTCCACCCCTTTAAAACATCTCTCTAATGAAAGACACACACACACACACACACACACACACACACACACACACACACACACACACACACACACACACACACACACACACACACAGGCAGCATGTGTCCTCTGTTCCTCTGTCAATCAGTCAGGAGCAATTACATTAGATAAGATTAAATTCATGTGATCTTATAACATGTATCTTTGTCTGCCGTGTGTCTGAACAGTGTGCTTGTTTTGCTCTGTGTGTGTGTGTGTGTGTGTTTGTCTTCAATAACCACACTCATTTAGAGTGTCCCATACCATCTGCTCTTCTCCTGCTCTGCCATCCTCTCTGAGTGAGGTTCTGCTGCTGCTACTCCTTTAAATGTTGCTGACTGAGCTGTGTGTGTCCGTCCTCCAGGAGGGCAGGATAATCATGCTATGGTCTGGTGCATACAGTGGCCTCCATCCACACACAGTGTGTTATATCATGGTATTTTGAACCTGGAATCCCAGGGGAGCGATAAACCTTGTCATGCGGCAGGAGGAGAGAGAATGAAAAGAGAAGGGGGAAGAGAGGGGATGAGGGAAAGGGGGAAGAGAGGGGGTGGGGAAGAGAGGGGATGAGGGAGAAGCGGGGAAAAGAGGGGATGGGGGAAAGGGGGAAGAGGGGATGAGGGAAAGGGGGATGAGGGAAAGGGGGAGAGGTGGGGAAGAGGGGATGGGGAGAGACGGGGATGGGGAGAACGGGGAAAGGGGGAAGAGAGGAAGAGAGGGAAAGGGGGAAGAGGGAAAGGGGGAAGAGAGGGGATGAGGGAAAGGGGGAAGAGAGGGGATGAGGGAAAGGGGGAAGAGAGGGGATGAGGGAAGAGGGGATGAGGGAAAGGGGGAAGAGGGGATGAGGGAAAGGGGGAAGAGGGGGTGGGGAAGAGAGGGGATGGGGAAAGGGGGAAGAGAGGGGATGAGGGAAAGGGGGAAGAGAGGGGGTGGGGAAGAGGGGATGAGGGAAAGGGGGAAGAGGGGATGAGGGAAAGGGGGAAGAGGGGATGAGGGAAAGGGGGAAGAGAGGGGGTGGGGATGAGGGAAAGGGGGATGAGGGAAAGGGGGAAGAGAGGGGATGAGGGAGAGGGAAGGGAGGGGATGAGGGAGAAGCGGGGAAAAGAGGGGATGGGGGAAAGGGGGATGAGGGAAAGGGGGAAGAGAGGGGATGAGGGAAAGGGGGAAGAGAGGGGATGAGGGAAAGGGGGAAGAGAGGGGGTGGGGAAGAGAGGGGATGAGGGAAAGGGGGAAGAGAGGGGGTGGGGAAGAGAGGGGATGAGGGAAAGGGGGAAGAGAGGGGATGGGGAGAGACGGGGATGGGGAGAACGGGGGAAGAGGAAGATGGGATGGGGAGGAGAAGCGGGGAAAAGAGGGGATGGGGGAAAGGGGGAAGAGGGAAAGGGGGAAGAGAGGGGATGAGGGAAAGGGGGAAGAGGGGATGAGGGAAAGGGGGAGAGGTGGGGAAGAGGGGATGGGGAGAGACGGGGATGGGGAGAACGGGGGAAGAGGGGAAGATGGGATGGGGAGGGGGGAGAGGGGATGGGGAGAAGCGGGGAAAAGAGGGGATGAGGGAAAGGGGGAAGAGGGAAAGGGGGAGATGTGGGGAAGAGGGGATGGGGAGAACGGGGGAAGAGGGGAAGGGGGGGGATGGGATGGGGAGAAGTGGGGAAAAGAGGGGATGGGGGAAAGGGGGAAGAGAGGGGATGAGGGAAAGGGGGAAGAGGGAATGAGGGAAAGGGGGAGAGGTGGGGAAGAGGGGATGGGGAGAGACGGGGATGGTGGGGATGGGGAGAACGGGGGAAGAGGGGATGGGGATGGGGAGAAGGCAGGAAGAGGGGATGGGGAGAAGGCAGGAAGAGGGGATGGGGAGAAGGCAGGAAGAGGGGATGGGGAGGGGGGAGAGGGGATGGGGAGAAGCGGGGAAAAGAGGGGATGGGGAGAAGGCAGGAAGAGGGGATGGGGAGGGGGGGAGAGGGGATGGGGAGAAGCGGGGAAAAGAGGGGATGGGGAGAAGGTGGGAAGAGGGGATGGGGAGAAGGCGGGAAGAGGGGATGGGGAGAAGGCGGGAAGAGAGGGGATGGAGAGAAGGGGGGGAAGGGTGCAATGTCCAGGCTGAGGAGGAATATCCATTATCGAGGGAAGAAAAGAGAGGGAACTCTTAGGAGGAGAAGAGGATGAGGAGGGGCTTTTTGGATTGGCACAGGAATCCCCCCCTCCACACACACATGCTCTGCTACATCTCACACCGTGTCCAAGCTGTTACCTAGAACTAACTCCTCTCCGTTTTGTTACTCCAGTCCTGTTGATGTGATTATATCCCAGACCTCCTTCAAAACTGGACGTTCAGATCAATGTCAGACCTCCTTCAAAACTGGACGTTCAGATCAATGCCAGACCTCCTTCAAAACTGGACATTCAGATCAATACCAGACCTCCTTCAAAACTGGACGTTCAGATCAATGCCAGACCTCCTTCAAAACTGGACGTTCAGATCAATGCCAGACCTCCTTCAAAACTGGACATTCAGATCAATACCAGACCTCCTTCAAAACTGGACGTTCAGATCAATGCCAGACCTCCTTCAAACTGGACATTCAGATCAATGCCAGACCTCCTTCAAAACTGGACATTCAGATCAATGCCAGACCTCCTTCAAAACTGGACATTCAGATCAATACCAGACCTCCTTCAAAACTGGACATTCAGATCAATGCCAGACCTCCTTCAAAACTGGACATTCAGATCAATGCCAGACCTCCTTCAAAACTGGACATTCAGATCAATGCCAGACCTCCTTCAAACTGGACATTCAGATCAATGCCAGACCTCCTTCAAAACTGGACATTCAGATCAATACCAGACCTCCTTCAAAACTGGACGTTCAGATCAATACCAGACCTCCTTCAAAACTGGACGTTCAGATCAATACCAGACCTCCTTCAAAACTGGACATTCAGATCAATACCAGACCTCCTTCAAAACTGGACATTCAGATCAATGCCAGACCTCCTTCAAACTGGACATTCAGATCAATACCAGACCTCCTTCAAAACTGGACATTCAGATCAATACCAGACCTCCTTCAAAACTGGACATTCAGATCAATGCCAGACCTCCAACACTGGACGTTCAGATCAATGCCAGATCAGGTGTACTGAAGGCAGAGGATACACAGAGCTAGAGAAAACACACAGGCACGGCTGCAGCGGTGTCTCATTGCCCAGGAATGTACACTCACCACAGTGGAAACACTATGACATCATCGCGAAGCCCCACTATACAAACTTCTCTTTAACACACAGTCTTGTTTAACTAACCTTGTGGGGACACAATTGATTCCCATTCAAATCCTAATTTCCTTAACCCCTAACCATACCCCAACACCATCTCCTAACCCACAACCCCTTACCCCAATACTAACACTAATTCTAACCTTAATCTAAACCCGTTGGTCTAATTTTGTTTTTTGCTTACTATTCTTGTAGTTAAACATGTCCGTGAGCGCACACACACACACACAGTCTTGTTTAACTAACCTTGTGGGGACACACAATTGATTCCCATTCAAAATCCTATTTTCCCTAACCTTACCACAAAACCTAAACCTAACCCACAACCACTTACCCCAATTCTAACACTGACACTAATTCTAACCTTACCCTAAACCCCCTAGAAATATATTTTTTCGTTGGTCGATTAAACATTTCCACACACACACACAGCTATGTCTTACTATACTTGTGAGGACCTTTTGGGGACTAACAACTGAGTCCCATTCTAAATCCTATTTTCTCTAACCCCTAACTCCTAAACCTAACCCCTAGTTCTAGCCCTAAACCTAATCCCTAAGCCTAAAATAGCCTTTTTACAAGTGAGGACTGGCAAAATTTTGGTTTACTATTCTCTGGAGCACTTCTGGTACTCCCAAGCAATGTTCCCTCAAAGCTGATTACATGTGTGCAGTAGCCCTGAGACCACGCAGCTCCCGCGGGATTGCCTCGCTCAAGAAATATCAGCCCACGGAGCGAAGAACGAGATTGTATTTCACTCAACTTTCTAGAGCAGTGGTCACCAACCGGTCGATCACGATGGATCTCCAAGGCATCCCTAGTCAATCTCTAAACATTTCTGTAAAAAACCCAACGATAAAGCCCTGCGTTTCTATAGTTTTTTGGGCTTCAGTTATTGGCGGTAGCTGCACCCGATTCAGCTGCCCTGCGCGCCGGGCAGGCCAACTGTTGCCATTTTGAAACATTTCATGTGTCTGAAGGTACAAACTCTTCCCTCCCGGCGGGCCCGGAGAGCAAATCAAGTGCACAATAGGCCTACCGCTGGCCAATGGGATGGCTCAGATGACCATGTCTGCAGTACAAGAAAGCTACAGCAAAGATTTCAGAACATTTAAAACCATGACTAGAGAGAAACTGTCAACGAATACAGCAAAGAGCTGCTGTTTTTATGAGTGAGTTCATGTTTAAGTTCTTACTCAGCACTGTCAACACTTTGTATTCAACACTTTTATAAGCCATAAAATGCACTTTCTTCCTATTTCCAATCAGCTCTACAACAAGCAGTGCAGCAGTAATAAATGAGGAGGACATTGTATCCACAGGCTTGCGTTATTATTAGCGGCTTGGGTCTTTTTTAATATCAAGGAATATTTCACTTTCTCTGGTCATAGGAGTAACAAGATGCATTTGTGCATGAGGCGGAAATAATGCGGTGCGACTTGAGTTTCGCCAACAGCTGGAAGGTGTATCTTTTTGGTCAGTAGAGGAATGGGAGAGCGGAGGGATGTTGAGAGGTGGACCCTCAGTCTGCTGCTCTCTCCCTCTGCTGAGACTGTCAGTGTCAGTGGAGGAACGGGAGAGCAGAGCGATGTTGAGAGGTGGACCCTCAGTCTGCTGCTCTCTCCCTCTGCTGAGACTGTCAGTGTCAGTGGAGGAACGGGAGAGCGGAGGGATGTTGAGAGGTGGACCCTCGGTCTGCTGCTCTCTCCCTCTGCTGAGACTGTCAGTGGAGGAATGGGAGAGCGGAGGGATGTTGAGAGGTGGACCCTCAGTCTGCTGCTCTCTCCCTCTGCTGGGACTGTCAGTGTCAGTGGAGGAATGGGAGAGCGGAGAGATGTTGAGAGGTGGACCCTCAGTCTGCTGCTCTCTCCCTCCGCTGAGACTGACCATCAGATGCAGCCCAGTAAAAAAATGCTTGAATAGTTATAGAATCCATTGAATCCAAAAATTCACAAAATGGGACAAACACCAAATTGAGACTCTGCTTGCAGAATTCTGGACCATCAGCCCAGTAAAATAAAAAGCAAATTATTTAAATGTATGCTCAGTCAGCTGTGCCTCACAAGTAATACAACAACAGATCTATATGATCTGTGTTCATATAGCCTACCTCAAATGTTTTAATATATATATATTTTTAAATGTCCTGAACAACAATGCATTGGCAGGGCATTTCAAGCAAAGCCAGTATGCGGTGATAATGTATTGGGCCTGTAGCTTCAAACCTCATTGCTACACTACTGTTTTTAATATGTTAATGTTTCATAGAAAAAAAGTTTAGCCAATTTTTTTGTTGTTGAGAGAGGAGGATCTTGGCTTGAATGTTGACTCAGAAAGTGATCTTGACTCAGAAAAGGTTGGTGGCCACTGTTCTGGAGTGTTCCGTGTTAACACTATCACAGTTTCCCTTTACTGTGGCAATTGTGATCGAATCAAGGCAATATTTGTCACTTTCAATGCAACATACCGAAACAAAATTTGGTTGTAGGCAGAGGCCATCGGAGTAGGATTCTATTGCATTGACATGCATGATTCAGCCCGTAATATACACATACTGGTGCGGCATAACCAATCAGAGCTGCAGTAGGCCTATATGCAAATAGACCATTGCCATATATGGATCTGTGCCATTTACTTTGAACTGGACTGTGTTTACAGCATGAGCGGTTGTGAGTAGATGCGCTTGTTTTGAGATTCAAGCGAGAGCTGCAAATAGCCACGTGTGCACATTTTGTTCATATCCTTTGCTAGTTCCATTCTTTTACTTTGAGATTTGTGTGTATTGTGAAGTGTTAGATTCTACTGCACTATTGTAGCTAGTAAGACAAGCATTTTGCTACACCTACAATAACATCTGCTAAACATGTGTATGTGACCAATAAAATTGAATTTGATTTTAGTTAGTGAGCTATTAGCCCAGTTATAGATCGTTTGTAGTCGTCCTAAATATACCTCCGCCTAAACATCAGTGCCACAGGTAACATCCACAAAGCTGTGAACGATCTTAGAAACAAGAAGGGCTTTCTATGCCATCAAAAGAACATAAAATTCGACATACCAATTAGGATCTGGCAAAAAATTCTTGAATAGTTATAGAATCCATTGAATCCAAAAATTCACAAAAGGGGACAAACACCAAATTGAGACTCAAATTGAGCATGCAGAATTCTTTAAAAATATCCTCAGTGTACAGCGTAAAACACCAAATAACGCATGCAGAGCAGAATTAGGCCCATACCCGCTAATTATTAAGATCCAGAAAAGAGCCGTTAAATTCTACAACCACCTAAAAGGAAGCGATTCCCAAACCTTCCATAACAAAGCCATCACCTACAGAGAAATTAACCCAGAGAAGAGACCCCTAAGCAAGCTGGTCCTAGTCCTGTTCACAAATACAAACACACCCCACAGAGCCCCAGGACAGCAACACAATTAGACCCAACCAAATCATGAGAAAACAAAAAGATAATTACTTGACACATTGGAAAGATTTAACAAAAGAACAGAGGAAACTAGAATGCTATTTGGCCCTAAACAGAGAGTACACAGTGGCAGAATACCTGACCACTGTGACTGACCCAAACTTAAGCAAAGCTTTAACTATGTACAGACACAGTGATCATAGCCTTGCTATTGAGAAAGGCTGCTGTAGGCAGTGAGTCTAATGTTTACTGTTCATTTTTGTATTGTTTTATTTTACTTTTGTTTATCTATTCCACTTGCTTTGGCAATGTGAACATGTTTCCCATGCCAATAAAGCCCTTAGAGAGAGGCAGTGAGAGACAGAGAAAGAAAGCGGGAGGCAGTGAGAGAGAAAGAGAGAGAGGAAAGGGTGGCAGAGGGAGATGAAAGGAACCGATTGAGTAAAAGAGAAAAGAGATTAGAAAGTTGAGATTTAATATGGAGGAGTAAAAACAGAGTGATGAGAGGAAAGAGAGTGAGGAGAGAAGGCCAGCATACATATGGCGTTCATCACACATATTCGAGACATTCATTTGACAAGCTGCGTTAAAAAGGGCTACAGGGGAGATGGACACTAAAGAACAGTGGATCTAAGTGTGTGAGTGGTTCCTGACCCATCTCTTTCCTCCACAGGATCGAGGGGTCAGTCCTGGGTTCAGTTCCAGCGTCGAGCCCTGAGCCTCCCTCCCAACTCGTCCTACAGCAACCTCACTGCCCTGCTGACTGTGGCCAACAACCCCAGCCACATCCAGCACTTCCCATACCTGCAGGGCCTGGGGGGCAACGGAACAGGTACCTCCACTGGGACTGGGACAGACTGGGACCAGACTTAGGTGGAATACACTGTTGGTACTATTCCATTGGTGCCGTTGTATCTGACAAACTAAATCAATTATTTGAAAGTATTTGACATATGGATGAGGGGTGGATGGGGTGAAGGGAGGAGGGGGATGAAGGGTGGGTGGGATGGAAGACGTGGGGAGTGTGTGGTGAAGGGATAAATGAGGGATAAGTGGGTGGGTGGAGATGTGGGGTGAAGGGACAGATGAGGGGTGGGTGGGCAGGTGGGGTCAAGGGAGGAATCGGGTGGGGGGCGGGTGGGTGAGGTAACGGTAGAGGTGAGGGGGGGTGTGGTGAAAGTAGGTGGGAGGGGTGAGTGGGGTGAAGGGAGGGGTGGGGGTGGGTGGGTGGGAAGGGTGAGTGTGGTGAAGGCAGGGGTGGGTGGGGTGAAGGAATGGGTGAGGGGTGGATGTGAATAAGGTAGGGTTGAGGAGAGGAGGGGTGAAGGTAGGGGTGAGGGGTGGATGTGAATAAGGTAGGGTTGAGGAGAGGAGGGGTGAAGGTAGGGGTGAGGTACAGCTCTCTGTAAGAGGCTCCATCAAAGATACACTTCCCAGAAGAGCCCCCTTTAACTTCTCTGCGCTACGGATCCCTTTTACGGGATCACTTTCCTAAACAACCGCCAGAATTGCAGGGCGCCAAATGCTAAAATATTACTAAAAATATTTATAATCATGCAATCACAAGTGAAATATACCAAAACACAGTTTAGCTTGTTGTTAATCCACCTATCGTGTCGGATTTTGAAAATATATTTTACAGCGAAAGAAATCCAAGCTTTTGTGAGTGTAGCTTTCAATGCTACAACAGCTAGCCCCAAATTAGCATGGTCACGAAAGTCAGAAAAGCAATAAAATGAATCGCTTACCTTAGATAATCTTCGGATGTTTGCACTCACGAGACTCCCAGTTACACAATAAATTTTCTTTTTGTTCGATAAATATTACTTTTATAACAAAAAAACGCCATTTGGGTTGCGCGTTATGTTGAGAACTACAGCCTCGTTCCGGTCCTGAAAGGAAGATTAAAATTTCCAAACGTATCAGATTAAAAAATATTACTAAAAATATTTATAATCATGCAATCACAAGTAAAATATACCAAAACACAGCTTAGCTTGTTGTTAATCCACCTATCGTGTCAGATTTTGAAAATATACTTTACAGTGAAAGAAATCCAAGCTTTTGTGAGTGTAGCTTTCAATGCTACAACAGCTAGCCTTATATTAGCTTGGTTAGCTTGGTCACGAAAGTCAGAAAAGCAATAAAATGAATCGCTTACCTTTGATAATCTTCGGATGTTTCCACTCATGAGACTCCCAGTTACACAACAAATGTTCTTTTTGTTCGATAAATATTACTTTTATCACAAAAAAACGCCATTTGGGTTGCGCATTATGTTGAGAAAACCAAAGCCGTGTTCCGTTCGACAAATTCCAAAAAGTATCCGTAATGGTCGTAGAAGCATGTCATATGTTTTTTATAATCAATCCTCAGGTTGTTTTTAACAAACATAATCGATAATATTTCAACCGGACCATAACCTATTCTTTAAGAGAGAAAAGGAAAATGGGATGCCCCTCTCTCGCGCGCAGGAAACATTCAGAGGACACCTGACTACTTATGAAACATCTCGCTCATTTTTCAAAATAAAAGCCTGAAACTATGTCTAAAGCCTGGTCACAGCCTGAGGAAGCCATTGGAAAATGAATCTGGTTGATACCCCTTTAAATGGAGGATAGACGGGCCAGGAAACACAGATTAAAAAATATATATATATATATCACTTCCGGGTTACATTATCTCAGGTTTTCGCCTGCAGAATAAGTATTGTTATACTCACAGACAATATTTTGACAGTTTTGGAAACTTTGGAGTGTTTTCTATCCTAATCTGTAAATTATATGCATATTCTACGATCTGGGCCAGAGAAAATGTCAGTTTACGTTGGGCACGTTATTTAAAAAAAAAAACCCTAGCGCAAAGAAGTTAACACAATATAACCCCTGTGCTCTCAAACAACCTGTGTGTGTCCATTTTACATGTGTATCATTTAGCAGACACTCTCCTCTCCCCTTCTCTTTCTCCCTGCTTCCTCTCACCCTGATTCCTATCCTCTCACTTTCTCTCTCCCTGCTTCCTCTCCTCTCACTTTCGCTCTCACACTGCTTCCTCTCCTCTCACTTTCTCTCACCCTGCTTCCTTTGCTCTCACTTTCTCTCTCACCCTGCTTCCTTTGCTCTCACTTTCTCTCTCACCCACTTCCTCTCCTCTCACTTTCTCTCTCGCCCTGCTTCCTCTCCTCTCACTTTCTCTCTCGCCCTGCTTCCTCTCCTCTCACTTTCTCTCTCTCCCTGCTTCCTCTCCTCTCACTTCTCTCTCACCCTGCTTCCTCTCACCCTGCTTCCTTTGCTCTCACTTTCTCTCACCCTGCTTTCTCTCTTTCCCTGCTTCCTCTCCTCTCACTTTCTCTCTCTCCCTGCTTCCTCTCCTCTTCTTCTAATCTCCTCCCTCTCACTACACCTCTCCTCCCTCTCTCACTACACCTCTCCTCCCTCTCTCTCCCTCTCACTACACCTCTCCTCCCTCTCTTCGACCCTCACTACTCTCCTCTCTCCCTCACTACTCCTCTCTTTCGGCTCTCCTCTCCTCCTCTAACAGGAAGTGAGCGTAGGTTTGAGCTGACTCCAGTGGCGGCCATCTCTGTCCACCTATTGGCCAGCGAAGGGGTGGAGCTCCAGGTGAACGGCCCAATCAGCATCTCCGTCCCTCTACCTGCCAATAGCGGCCTGAAGGAGAACCAACACATCCCAGCCTGGAGGTTCGACCCCAGTCTAGGTGAGTACCTACACACACACACAGCTTTTCAGTTTTTCCCTTTCTGAGCAGGGAGCAGATTTCCTCCCCTCTGAACTTCTAGTCAGTGGGGTAAGGTGTGTGTTGTGTGCGTGTTGTGGTGTGTGTGTGTGTGTGTCTCCTGCATCCTTCATCGGTGGGATCCATGTTTCCTGAAAGTTGATGGGATGTGTGTATCTCAATCAAGCTGGGAAATGCATCACTACGTTCTTTTTTTAAAGGAACTGGGAAAAGAAAACGTACCAGAATGCAACACAACACACACACACACACACACACACACACACACACACACACACACACACACACACACACACACACACACACACACACACACACACACACACACACACACACACACAGTACAGTGAGACTGGAGATTACAGTGTGGCAGAGTTATGAATGGCATAATTGAGAACTTTATAAAAGATTATCTGCCATATTATTGGACGTAACGCACCGTATTAAAACACAATACTTCTTGTTCCTGATTACATCCACATCACAAGATTGGCTAGGAAATGTAGCCTAACCTGTTTGGAAAATCCCTCTCTCCCTCCCTCCCCTCTCTCTCTCCCTCCCCTCTCTCCCTCCCTCCCTCCCTCCCTCCCCTCTCTCCCTCCCTCCCCTCTCTCTCCCTCTCTCTCTCCCTCCCCTCTCTCCCTCCCTCCCCTCTCCCTCCCTCCCCTCTCTCCCTCCCTCCCCTCTCTCCCTCGCTCCCCTCTCTCTCTCCCTCTCTCTCTCGCTCCCCTCTCCCTCCCTCCCTCCCCTCTCTCCCTCCCTCCCCTCTCTCTCCCTCTCTCTCTCCCTCCCCTCTCTCCCTCCCTCCCCTCTCTCTCCCTCTCTCCCTCCCTCCCCTCTCTCCCTCCCTCCCCTCTCTCTCTCCCTCCCCTCTCTCCCTCCCCTCTCTCTCCCTCTCTCCCTCCCTCCCCAGATCAGTACAGTTGTAGTCAGCCATAGATCATTGACTCAGACAGCAGTGGAGTGATTTAGGAGGGTAGCCAGAGTAGTGCTTGAACCAGTCAAGCTGAGGTACACTACCAAGGACGTCCTGTGATATGAAGGTCCAGTCAATGTGACCAACACAACGTGACTTACTGTTGCTGAAGGAGACCAGTCACTAACCCAATGAGCTGATTAGGACGGGGGCTATAGGAGCACACACAGACACAGACAGACAGACAGACAGACAGACAGACAGACAGACAGACAGACAGAGACCTACCTACCTACCTACCTACCTACCTTGGGTGTAAACAATCACACACAGTACTGTACCGAGTCCAGCACAGCCATGTTCTCCTGAGGAGTCAACTCTCTCACTGGGTGACCCTTTACATGATTGACATTGAAAGCCACTGTTCCCACGATGCCTTATAGCCAGAGGGTATGTAGCCTTGTGTCAATACACGCACACACACGCACGCTGTATGGGGTTAATATTTCCCAGAAACAGCCACCTCTGGTCCTCTGTGTTTTAGTCCACCGTTTCCCTAGCAACCCCCAAATAACAAACCTAACAGACCCGGGGCTTTAATTGAGTTTCTCCAGTGACCAGTTAGAGAGAGAGAGAGTGTGTGTAAGTGTGCGAAAGAGAGTGAGTTAGAGATTTCTCCAGTGACCAGTTAGAGAGTGAGTTAGAGATTTCTCCAGTGACCAGTTAGAAAGAGAGTGAGTTAGAGATTTCTCCAGTGACCAGTTAGAAAGAGAGTGAGTTAGAGATTTCTCCAGTGACCAGTTAGAAAGAGAGTGAGTTAGAGATTTCTCCAGTGACCAGTTAGAAAGAGAGTGAGTTAGAGATTTATCCAGTGACCAGTTAGAAAGATAGTGAGTTAGAGATTTCTCCAGTGACCAGTTAGAAAGAGAGAGAGTTAGAGATTTCTCCAGTGACCAGTTAGAAAGAGAGTGAGTTAGAGATTTCTCCAGTGACCAGTTAGAGAGAGAGAGAGTGAGTTAGAGATTTTCTCCAGAAATATTTCTGCCTGATCATTCACACAAAGAAGCCAATGTTAGGAGGGAGTGTGTTGTCTAGGCTTGCACATGGAGAGGGGATAACACACACCAACTCTCTCACACACACGCCAACTCTCACAGACACATACACACACCAACTCTCACACACCAACTCACACACACCAACTCACACACACACCAACTCACACACACACACACCAACACACCAACACACCAACACACATACACACACACAGACGCACATACACACATACACACACACACACCAACTCTCTCTCACACACACACACACACACACACAGACTTGGTGAAACCTGTTCTGCTAGTTTAACTGACAGCATGTATTTTGTTCTGTGATGTTGTGGAGCACTGAGCTGAATGATGTCACATACTGTTAGAAAGGAGCATGTTTACCTCTGTAACTACCATCCAGTTAATGATGTAACTACCATCCAGACTCAATACATTACAGAGAGGAGTTAATGATGTCAATACATTACAGAGAGGAGTTAATGATGTCAATACATTACAGAGAGGAGTTAATGATGTCAATACATTACAGAGAGGAGTTAATGATGTCAATACATTACAGAGAGGAGTTGATGATGTCAATACATTACAGAGAGGAGTTAATGATGTAACTACCATCCAGACTCAATACATTACAGAGAGGAGTTAATGATGTCAATACATTACAGAGAGGAGTTAATGATGTCAATACATTACAGAGAGGAGTTAATGATGTCAATACATTACAGAGAGGAGTTAATGAGGTCAATACATTACAGAGAGGAGTTAATGAGGTCAATCCATTACAGAGAGGAGTTAATGATGTCAATACATTACAGAGAGGAGTTAATGATGTCAATACATTACAGAGAGGAGTTACTGATGTCAATACATTACAGAGAGGAGTTAATGATGTCAATACATTACAGAGAGGAGTTAATGATGTCAATACATTACAGAGAGGAGTTAATGATGTAACTACCATCCAGACTCAATACATTAGAGAGGAGTTAATGATGTCAATACATTACAGAGAGGAGATAATGATGTCACTACATTACAGAGAGGAGATAATGATGTCAATACATTACAGAGAGGAGATAATGATGTCAATACATTACAGAGAGGAGATAATGATGTCAATACATTACAGAGAGGAGTTAATGATGTCAATACATTACAGCAGTGGTGGGCCGTCAGGGCCAGCAAGGCCTTCTCTGCTGGCCTAAACATCATCAGAATATATATATTTTTTAAATATATTTTCCCACAAATATGTATTAAATTATTCCCCAGAGTAAGAATTATACTCTTCATTTCATAGCTTTCCTCTTGGTTGCACTGCTTCCAGCCCCAGGTTGAGATTTGGAGGGCTGGTCTTTATGTTAGATCTTTTATCCAATCATATTCAGCCATCATGTGTTGCCAGGGGTCTAAAATCTGCCCTCAGGCCTTCAGAATCAACAGTGCGGGCGCTTGTAGCTTAAAGTGAATGGAAATGAAAATTTAGTGTCAACCAATCAGCTTTAGAGTTGGCTATTGTACGCCTGCTGGCTGGCTCCAGTGTTACACAGGAGCCAGCTAGCAGGCGTAGTGCGTGCACGTCTTTTGATTGGATTACCAATATTGAGAAGCAGGTCCTATGGGCAGGTCTATGCAGATCCTCAGAACTAGGAAACTGAATTTGATAAACGAATTAATTTGCGTACGACTAAGCTGTTTTTTCAACCCACAATGGCGGAAGGAGGAGAATATATCGATTTGGTCGAGGATATAATTATAACGCCATTCTCAAGACGACGCCGATGCTACAAAGCCTGTCACAGGCGGGAAAGGGGTTCGTTCGCCACTTTCAAAGTTCCAACTACGAGCGCTATCAATGGCTCACAGGCTCCTTGGCTCCGAGAAGCACTGCAAACTGTACTGCTGGGAATGCCTATTATTTGCAAGTGATCGATTTGGTGTTTGGAGCCACACTGGCTTTGCAAACTTGAGTTGTCTAACCAAGGCAGCAACGAGACACCAAAGTACGGCTGGGCACTTACAAGCAATGGTGCTTTTGAAAACTTTTGGGGACACCCGAGTGGATCTACAGCTCAATGAACAATCGCGCAGGGCAACGGAGCTGCACAATGAAAAGGTGAAGAAAAATAGGGAAATATTGAAAAGACTCATTGATTGTGTCATGTTTTTGGGTAAACATGAACTTTCTTTTAGGGGACACGATGAAAGTGCTGACTCCACAAACAAAGGGAACTACGTGGAGCTTCTTTCTTTTCTTTCTGAAAGCAACACAGATTTACAATACCACCTGTCCACTAACAAAGTGTTCATTGGGACGTCCGGCAAAATACAAAATGACCTAATTTATGCTATTGCTGAAGTGATGGGAGAAGAGATCAAAATGGAGATTAAAAAAGCTCCCTTTGTTGCTGTTATGGTGGACGAGACAACAGATGTGGGAAATGCAGCACAGCTCTCACTCGTCCTGCGTTATGTGACGGACACAGGAGTCAAGGAGCGATTTATCCGATTTGAAGATGTGACAAGCGGCAAGCGAGCTGATGACATTGCCGCTCTTATTTTCCGTTTCTTGGAGGAAAATGAATGTAGTCTGGATAAAGTTGTGGCACAGTGTTTTGATGGCGCAGCAGTCATGGCATCTGGACTCAATGGGGTGCAGGCTAAAGTTAAGGAGAGGGCACCGATGGCCTTATTCATTCACTGCTATGCACATCGACTAAATTTAGTACTGACTCAAGGAGCCTCAAAGCTTAAAGAATGCAAGGTCTTCTTTGCCAACCTCAATGGCCTTGCAGCATTTTTCTCACGATCCCCTAAGCGCACGCAACTGCTGGATGACATCTGCAAGCGTCGTCTTCCTAAGGTTGCACCAACGAGGTGGCAATATACATCTAGATTGGTCAATGCAGTCTTTGAAAAGAGAGTTGCCCTAAAGGAGCTGTTTAACCACTTACTGGAACATCATGATGACCATGACGGGGATACTGTGCTTATGGCTGATGGATTTAATGCACGTTTGGATGATTTTGAGTTTTGTTTTTTGCTTGAAACATTCAATGGGATTTTTAATTATTCGGATGTGCTTTTTGGAATTCTACAGAAACAAACTTTGGATGTACAATTCTGCCTGACAAGGGTGAACGAGTTTTGTGACACAATTGAGCGAGAGAGGTGCAGGTTCAGTCAAATCTACGATGACACAGCGCGCATCTCAAGTTCACCCAACGCACGCAGAGGCCCAGCACAAGGAGACCCTCGCACATACTATCAACAACTCCACAGCAATATTCTGGACAACATTCTTTGCCAGATACGAAACAGGTTTCAAGACCACGAAAAATTAATGTTTCTCTCCCTCCTGGACCCCCGGCACTTTCAGACCTACCGGAAAAAATTCCCGCAAACAGCCTTCTCCAGCTTAACAGAGAGTCACGGAACACTGTTCGACCTATCCAAGCTAAAAACAGAACTGACTGTAATGTATGCTATGACTGATTTTGAAGGGAAAAGTCCCTCTGATCTCCTTGATTTCCTTAAGCAGAAAAATCTGAATGAGGACATGGGGCAACTTTACACATTGGCATGTGTGACAGTGACTATCCCTGTGTCCACGGCTTCTGTCGAGCGGTCATTCTCGGCCTTAAAGCGAATCAAAACGTATTCCAGAAATGCTACTGGACAGACTCGGCTTTCAGCATTAGCCTCCATGTCGATAGAAAAGGACTTATTTGTGGAACTAAAACGCACAGATAGACTGTACAACAGAGTCATTGAAGTCTTCTTGAGGAAAGAAAGGAGGAAGGATTTTGTGTTCAAATAATCAGTCTTTGGTGAGTAGGCATACAATGCATGTTATTTTTTATTAAATGTGTATGTATGTTTCGCATTTTATTTCGTTAATATTAAATACCCTATATATTAACAAAATAAAATGGCAAATAGCCTATGTTGCAAATTATTTGTTTTCTTTCTTTTATTTTCAGTGAATAGTTATGTGTCTTTATCATCACGGTGAAACTGCTTTGGGTGCGACAATGCGCTGTTTAGTGAACACACTGTATTTATTTTTTGGGGGACTTAAAGCTCAAAGTTTGTGGACCAGAAATGGATAGAAGAAGAATATTAATATAACTCTGTTGCACTCGACTATGTTCTTGCCTATTAGTTGAACTGTACTGTATTGTACTCTTCCCCTGCAATTCTCTGAATAAAAATGTCAATTTCAAGGTGACGCAACGCCTGGTTATACTGCGTTTCTGTAATAAGAGGTGGATTAATTCGGGTGGGACTGTGTAGGACCTCACTGAAGGCCCAGGCCCCAGGCCCACGGCACGCTACTGCATTACAGAGAGGAGTTAATGATGTCAATACATTACAGAGAGGAGTTAATGATGTCAATACATTACAGAGAGGAGTTAATGATGTCAATACATTACGAGAGGAGTTACTGAGTCAATACATTACAGAGAGGATATAATGATGTCAATACATTACAGAGAGGAGTTAATGATGTCAATGAAATTAACAGAGAAGGAGTTAATGATGGTCAATACATTACAGAGAGAGATATGATGTCAATACATTACAGAGAGGAGTTAATGATGTCAATAAATTACAGAGAGGAGTTAGAATGATGTCAATACATTACAGAGAGTAGTTAATGAGTCAATCATTACAGAGAGGAGTTATGATGTAACTACATTACACAGATTCGTTATGATGTCAATACATTACAGAGAGGAGTTAATGATGTAACTACATTACACAGATTAGTTAATGATGTCAATACATTACAGAGAGGAGTTAATGATGTAACTACATTACACAGATTAGTTAATGATGTCAATACATTACAGAGAGGAGTTAATGATGTAACTACATTACACAGATTAGTTAATGATGTCAATACATTACAGAGAGGAGTTAATGATGTAACTACATTACACAGATTAGTTAATGATGTCAATACATTACAGAGAGGAGTTAATGATGTCAATACATTACAGAGAGGAGATAATGATGTCAATACATTACAGAGAGGAGTTAATGATGTCAATACATTACAGAGAGGAGTTAAATGATGTCAATACATTAGAGAGAGGAGTTAATGATGTCAATACATTAGAGAGAGGAGTTAATACATTAAGAGGAGGAGTTAATGATGTCAATACATTAGAGAGAGAGTTAATGATGTCAATACATTACAGAGAGGAGATAATGATGTCATACATTAGAGAGGAGTTATTGATGTCAATACATTACAGAGAGGAGTTAATGATGTCAATACATTACAGAGAGGAATAATGATGTCAATCATTACAGAGGGGAGTTAATGATGTCATACATTACAGAAGAGGTTAATAATGTCAATACCATCCAGTTCACATCTGAACAGAGTTCATGATGACGTTCCTACAAACTCTCACAAAGGACTAGTACTAATGTAAAGGTGACCAGTATTGACTCTGTGTGCATGCTTGCGTGTGTTTGTATGTGTGTATATGTGTGTGTGCGATGCCTTACAGCCAGAGGATACAATACACTAATGTAAACGTCTCACCAGTGAGAGTTGACTCCTCAAGAGGACTGGGTTGGGCTGTTTCTGTGCTTAGCTGTACTTGGTCCATGGGGATCGATGACAACTGTGTGTGAGGGAGGGAGGGAGGGAGGCGCGGCGTTTCACAAAGATGCTGAGTCACAGGCATTTCTCTCCTTCTCTTGTTTCTCTCTCCCCCTCCCTGTACATTAGTCTCTTGTTTCTCTCTCCCCCTCCCTGTACATTAGTCTCTTGTTTCTCTCTCTCCCCCCTCCCTGTACGTTAGTCTCTTGTTTCTCTCTCACCCCTCCCTGTACGTTAGTCTCTTGTTTCTCTCTCACCCCTCCCTGTACGTTAGTCTCTTGTTTCTCTCTCCCCCTCCCTGTACATTAGTCTCTTTTGTTCTCTCTCACCTCCCTGTACATTGTCTGTTTCTCTCTCCACCTCCCTGTACTTAGTCTCTTGTTTCTCTCTCCCCTCCCTGTACATTAGTCTCTTGTTTCTCTCTCCCCCTCCCGTACATTAGTCACTTGTTTCTCTCTCCCCCTCCCTGTACATTAGGCTCTTGTTTCTCTCTCTCACCTCCCTGTACATTAGGCTCTTGTTTCTCTCTCCCCCTCCCTGTACATTAGGCTCTTGTTTCTCTCTCCCCCTCCCTGTACATTAGTCTCTTGTTTCTCTCTCCCCCTCCCTGTACATTAGTCACTTGTTTCTCTCTCCCCCTCCCCGTACATTAGTCTCTTGTTTCTCTCCCCCTCCCTGTACATTAGTCACTTGTTTCTCTCCCCCCTCCCTGTACATTAGTCTCTTGTTTCTCTCTCCCCCTCCCTGTACATTAGTCTCTTGTTTCTCTCTCCCCCCCCCTGTACGTTAGTCTCTTGTTTCTCTCTCTCACCCCTCCCTGTACGTTAGTCTCTTGTTTCTCTCTCCCCCTCCCTGTACGTTAGTCTCTTGTTTCTCTCTCCCTCCCTGTACACTAGTCTCTTGTTCTCTCTCCCCCTCCCTGTACACTAGTCTCTTGTTTCTCTCTCCCCCTCCCTGTACACTAGTCTCTTGTTTCTCTCTCTCTCCCCCTCCCTGTACATTAGTCTCTTGTTTCTCTCTCCCCCCCTCCCTGTACATTAGTCTCTTGTTTCTCTCTCTCCCCCCTCCCTGTACATTAGTCTCTTGTTTCTCTCTCTCCCCTCCCTGTACTTAGTCTCTTGTTTCTCTCTCCCACTCCCTGTACATTAGTCTCTTGTTTCTCTCTCCCCCTCCCTGTACATTAGTCTCTTGTTTCTCTCTCCCCTCCCTGTACGTTAGTCTCTTGTTTCTCTCTTCACCTCCCTGTACGTTAGTCTCTTGTTTCTCTCTCCCCCTCCCTGTACATTAGTCTCTTGTTTTCTCTCTCCCCCTCCTGTACATTAGTCTCTTGTTTCTCTCTCCTCCCCTCCCTGTAAATTAGGCCTCTTGTTTCTCTCTCCCCCTCCCTGACATTAGGCTC